>NC_064864.1:57216183-57386183 GCF_024139225.1 Suncus etruscus | reverse complement strand
CTTGAGACAAATGATAATGAAGAGACAACTTGTCAAAATTTGTGGGACACAGCAAAAGCAGTAATTAGGGGGAAACTCATCGCAATACAGGCCTATATCAAGAAACAGGAAAATGACAAAATCAACAGTTTAAAGGATCACCTCAGGGAATTGGAACAACAGCAGCAGAGAAATCCAACCACAACCATAAGGCAAGAAATAATAAAAACCAGAGCAGAAATAAACAATATAGAAACTAAGAAAACAATACAAAAATATCAATGAGACCAGGAGTTGGTTTTTCAAAAAAATAAATAAGATAGACAAACCACTGGAAAAACTCACCCAAAAAAAGAGGGAAAACACCCAAATCAGTAGGATCATAAATGAAAGGGGAGAGATTACAACAGAACCCCAAGAAATACAACATATCATGAAATCATATTATGAACAACTATACTCAAGTTGGCTAGAAAACCCAGTAGAAATCGACAGATTCTTGGGAAAATACCATCTTACGAGATTGGAAAAGGAAGAACTAGAAAGCCTAAACAGACCAATCACCTCAGAGGAAATTGATGATGTAATTAAGAAACTCCCTAAGAACTAAAGTCCAGGCCCAAATGGATTTACAGGTGAATTCTATCAAACATTCCGAGAAGACTTACTACCACTTTTCCATAGGCTCTTTCATACCATCAAAAAACGGGAATCCTCCCCCAACTCCTGTTATGAGGCTAATATCACACTCATCCCCAAAGAAGGCAAAGACATCACCAAGAAAGAAAACTATAGCCCAATCTCATTAATGAATATAGATGCAAAGATACTCAACAAAATATTAGCAAACCGTATCCAGCAGTTCATCAAAAAGATCATACATCATGACCAAGTGAGTTTTATACCAGGAATGCAAGGCTGGTTCAACATATGCAAATCAATCAACATTATACATCCCATCAACAACAAGAAAGACAAAAACTACATGATCATATCAATCGATGCAGAGAAGGTTTTTGACAAAAGCCTTGTTAAAGACACTCAGCAAAATAGGGTTAGAAGGAACCTTCCTCAAGATAGTTACAGCTATCTATAAAAAGCCTACAGCCAACATTATTCTTAATGGCGAGAAACTAGAAGCATTCCCACTAAGGTCAGGAACTAGGCAAGGCTGTCCACTCTCTCCACTCCTATTCAATATAACCTTAGAAGTCCTAGCAATAGCAATTTGACAAGAAAAGGAAATCAAAGAAATCCAAATTGGGAAAGAGGAACTCAAACTATCTCTATTTGCAGACAATATGATGATATACATTGAAAACCCTAGAGTCCACAGTAAAACTCCTAGAAACAATTAACCAATACAGTAAAGTGGCTGGATACAAAGTCAATACACAAAAGACAGTAGCATTTCCATATACAAACAACGAAGTCAAGGAGAGAGAGATCAAAAATACAATTCCATTTAAAATAGTATCAAAATATATCAGGTACCTAGGAGTCAACCTTACAAGGGAAGTGAAAGACCTATACCAGGGAAACTTTAAAACACTCCATAAAGAAATTGAAGAGGATCTTAAGAAATGGAAGAATATCCCATGCTCATGGATAGGTAGAATTAACATAGTCAAAATGACTATCCTACCCAAACTATTGTATAGATTTAATGCAATCCCAATCCAAATTCAGACATCATTCTTTAAAGATTTAGAACAATCAATCACAAAATTCATATGGAATCACAAAAGACCCAGAATAGCCAAACACATACTGAAAAACAAGAAGCTGGGTGGCATCTCCTTACCTAACTTGAAAATATACTATAAAGCCATAGTGATCAAAACAGCATGGTACTGGAACAGAGTCAGGACCTCAGACCAGTGGGTCAGAACAGAATTCCCAGACATAAACCCCCAGATATACAACCAAGTAATATTTGATAAAAGAGGCAAGAACTTGAAATGGAAAAAAGAAAGTCTATTCAACAAATGGTGTTGGTACAACTGGAAAACCACATGTATGAAAGTGAAAATTGACCCATACCTCACTCCTTATTGAAAAATCAACTCAAAATGGATCAAAGACCTTGAAATCAGACCCAAAACTATAAAGTTTATCGAGAATAAAATAGGCAGAACACTCGAAGACCTATATATCAAAAAGGTCTTCGAGGATGGAGCACCAATGGCAAGAACTTTAGCATCAAACATAAACAAATGGGAATATATCAAACTAAAAAGCTTCTGTATGGCGAAAGAAACCTTACTTAACACAAAAAGACAGTTAACAGAAAGGGAAAAAATATTTTCACTCGACATATCAGATAAAGGACTGATATCTAGAACATACAAAGCACTCAGAAACCTGAGCCCCCCAAAACCAAATAAAGCCATAAAAAATGAGGAGATGAAATGAATAGATACTTCTCGGAGGAAGACAGAAGAATGGCCAACAAACACACAAAAACATGCTCACCTTAACTCATCATCAGGGAGATCCAAATCAAGACAACAATGATGTACCACCTTACACCAGTGAGGATGGCTCACATCAAAAATAATGGGAACAATCTGTGTTGACGGGGGTGTGGTATGAAAGGCACTCTCATCCACTGCTGGTGGGAATGCCCCCTAGTCCAACACCTATGGAGAACAGTCTGGAGAGTGCTCAAAGAACTCAAAATTGAGCTGCCATTTGACCCAGAAATTGCTCTCCTAGGTATATACCCCCAAGTTGGAAGGACATTCATTCCAAAGTATGTGTGCACCCCACTATTTATCACAGCACTCAGTATAATAGCCAAGTCTTTGAACCAACCTCGATGCCCAACAATAGATGTATGGATCATTAAGATGTGGTATCTGATACAATCACAGACTTTGCAGCAACGTGGATGGACCTAGAACATATTATGTTAAACAAAGTAAGTCAGAAGACAAAATATAAACACAGAATGATAGCACTATTCTGAAGCACCTAGAACATACACCTTATAGACAACTAATACTCAACAACCAAATAACAGGGTTTAACAGGGTAGAAACTCCAAACACTGTAATAGTCAACATATACTCTGGAGTAGGGTCCAAAATACATGAAAAAGGAGCAACACAAACTCTTGACAACACATTATACCACAAAGAAACAAGTAACAGCAGAAACAGCAGCATTGAGAGAACAGGTATGTAATCAGCCTTCTAATACAAAGGCCCATAATAATCCCTTAGGGATCTTATACAGGATCACAGGTAAAGAACACCACGGGAAACCACTGACTCCAATGGAAACATTTCATAACACTATGTTTTAATGTCTTAATTTTACTATATTTAAAATAACCTCTCAGCTTTTCTATCCACAGGCATTCTTGGATACAAAGGGTGGACAAACTAAGATGGCATCTTGGGGCCCAGTCACACGAGATACCATACCCAGTTTGCACTACGAGAATGTCCCAAGAAAACTCTTTAACATACACTTTATCTCTAGGTTATATCTTCTTTTAGGATTTGAAGCACGTGACCAGTCAGGCCACTGAAGCAGCGACTGTAAGGTACAAACTTATACTACAGGCCCTACTCATTGAACACATTCAAGCAAACTAGCATCCCCTTGCTATTTTCTCCTCTCTTCTCACTACTTTCTTTTTTATATTTTCTTTTCTATACCTTTCTTTTCTTTTCCTTTTTTCTTTCCTCTTCTCCCTTTCTTTCTAATGTATTTTCTCTTTTCTTCCTTCCTACCCCTTCTATATACTTTCCCCTTTCCCCCCTTTGGAAATCCAACTATCCCTTCACCCTTCAATCCCATCCAGACTTCCCACCGTATTAATACTCTTCACCCTCAGTTCTTAATCCATTAGGCATCAAGACTGACCTCCTACCCCAACGAACCAGTACCCAGCACTCAAGCGAAGGGACACCCAATCAAACCCACACCTCGTCGCCTGCAAGAAAAGGCAACCAAGTCCCCTGCAGACTCAGGCTGTGTAGCCCTCCCTACCAATTCCCCCTAACGTGGACTGTTACTTGAAATCGGACTTAGCTCTAAAAGTATCCCCAGTGCAAGAGCTCTTCCAAGACCTCCCTGCTGCAAATCTTTACCAATCTCAAGAAGGTCAGGGGCTGTGATGGAAAGGTGCCTGGGAACCCACATACCACAAGAAAAATCCCAAAAGACAATGGGGAAACCTAAACTTTCAACATAAGTATAAGACCTGTATTATACCACCTCCTTACCTGCTTATCCCCAAAAGTAAAGTAGTGTCTTGCATCACTTTGTTCCTTTAATTACTTTGTTAATTCATTTTTTAATAATGTTTGTTCTACATATACATAGGTGAGCACATATATTTTTATTCCTATTTTTATCCTTTTTGGGTGTGTGACCTGTTTCTGTTTTCTTCTCTGTCCACCCCCAAATACACCGACAATATAATGTAGCTCCATTCCTCCCTGCAAAGGCACATTAATAAAAGGGGAAATCCTACATATAAAAACGAGCTCTTAACTACTACAGATAAGAACTCATACTTGTTTACAATACAGGGATATCTCCACCTTGAAAATATGTCATGTGGACCCAACTTAGACCCCAGGTGATTAGACACCATCTGTCCAGCCTTGAACCCTGGATCCCAGACATAGAAACGACAAAGTTCTTCACAACAGCTACGGGAAACAAATCCCAACTAGGACATCCTTAATACTGCTGGGCCACCAACAAGTGCCAGCTCTAATATGATATCCTGACAACGAGGAAAGTGGGAACAACTTGACCTAAGAGCAGGTTATCCTACCTCATCAGCTAACGATAAGACAAAATCAGAAGACTTGTCACCCTTTGGTCAGTTCAAAAGCCAAGATCGCGATTTACAGATGACTGGCTACTAGAACCATGACTGGACTGTATATATCTTGGGACCAATAAAAAAGCCCCAGTCTAGGGTTAGAATTACAACCTGCACAACAACCATGATCCCCAGTTCCAAAGGTCTGGCTGAGACAATTGCAACGGAATGGAGCTTCTGGAAACACTATGAAAGATGCGATCCTTGGTTCCATCCTAGGATCAGTGCAAAGACCAAGACCACCAACCACAGAAGATGGATTAAAATGACACTGAGGGAACAGAACTTTTAAAACGACAAAGAAAGACTTCATCATAAATTCCACTCCTGGACCTGTGCAGATAGATACTGAGATCTCTAGATACAGAGATCTGATTTTATCACCCAGGAAGGAGCAGAAGCCTTCCAAACACCACGAAAGCACCAAAGGGAGAGTAAATGAACCTGAACGGAGTCTATAGTTAATCCCATGACAATATACTTGAAGGGTGGAGAAACCCCATATCTCTTAGGCCAAGTGAATTCCTTTTCGAATGACCCTAATATTTACTGTGCCATTGCAGGAGGGAAAAAAAGGCAAAAAGCACAAAACTTTATATATATATATATATATATATATATATATATATAATTTTTTAAATACTCATTTTTTATTATTTTTTATTTTTATTTACCTACTTCTTGTCGATTTCCTTGTTTTGGTGTGGTTATTGAAGTTGTTGTCCCCATTTACATATATTTTTTTTCTTCTTTTCTTTTCTTTCCTTATATGCCCTGCCATGTTTTTTATCTCAAGACCATGACTATTTTTGTGGTGCTTATTGTTGTTATTGTTGGAGTGCTCACTGGATATTTGACACTTCTTTTTGTACTGTTGGGGTGTTACACCTTATTTTTCTCCTTCATCTCTCAAACCGATGATGAGAGCCTCTAAGGATCCCGCCAATTTCGGCGTATTAGACTTTTACCCCAGTTTATTACTTTTCTCTTCTTCAAACAAAACCACATAACTTGAACTATCTAGTCCTGCCTCCCAGTTAGAGGGGGAAATAAGGGAGGCACCAACCGAACAGGTGCAAGACTACTAAGTAGTAAACAAGGTACAGAGGGGACCACATTTTCTAGCAGCCTCAGGGGTGAGGGAGGAGGATTTGGGAGGTAGGACGAAAACAGAGATGTAGGGAGGACAAATCGGTGATGGGAATCCCCCTGATTTTATGTAAATATGTACCTAAAATATTATTGTTAACAATATGTAAGCCACTATGTTCAAAATAAAAATTTTATTTAAAAAAGATAGAAGAAAGAAAGAAAGAAAGAAAGAAAGAAAGAAAGAAAGAAAGAAAGAAAGAAAGAAAGAAAGAAAGAAAGAAAGAAAGAAAGAAAGAAAGAAAGAAAGAAAGAAAGAAAGAAAGAAAGAAAGAAAGAAAGAAAGAAAGAAAGAAAGAAAGAAAGAAAGAAAGAAAGAAAGAAGAGAAAGAAAGAAAGGGAAGGAAATATATGTTTATATATAGAGACACAGACAGAGTCAGAAGGAAACAGAGAAACATATATAGAGGCTATAATTAAACTTTTGGGGCAAACTAATGTAATATATACACATGCTTGTGGTCAGTGATGTACAAACTAATACAATGCAACAATGCAATGTTAATTCTTTAAAGAAATTTTTAATAAAAATTTAAGAATAAAATAACACGTCATTCTGTATTCATGGTATCCAACTGAATACTGGGAGGAGACTCCTACACCATATAATTTACAATAATCTACATATAATCACCCACACTGGTGATTAAAAAAAGCTAAAATGAGCTTTTGGTCACAAAATAAATTTACAAATATCTTATCAAAACTCTATGAGAAGATCCAAATGTACCTAATAATAAGCAAATAATAACATTAATGAAGAGAAATTTTCCATCTAAATATATAAAATATTATGTCCTTTGGTGTACTGTTAAAGCAAAACAGCACTCTCCCAAGGAGTCGAAAGGAAAAAGGGTCAAAAAGTGATATAGTAAAATGCCATTTTGGTCTGTTGGATTATATACACAACAGTTCTGCAATAGAATAGAGTAACCTATCTAAATTTTTGTAAGTACTCGCTGACTTTCACATAACACATATCCTCCTCTTCATATGTGACTACTCCCAAGAGATGAGTGTCCAAGTCAGATAATACTTTGGCAATTTAATGATTAGTTTTAATTAAGTTTACTGAGGTAGTTCATTTACAATTAAATTTGTAATTTTGAATGTACAGTTTTTAGCAACTGTCTGGAATTGGAAATTGTGAAACTGCCACCATAATGCAGATTAAAAAAAAAACAGTTCCATTACCACATGGAGCATGTTCATTTAGACATTTAGACAACCCTCTTTATTCAGTTCAGGCTCCAGATAACCATATATATATATATATATATATATATATATATATATATATATATATATATATATGTTTTTATTAACTATGTTTTGCCTTTTATGAAGTCACATATATAAAATTGTGAAGCATATCATCTTTGGATGATAATGGTAAATCTAAAAAACTAAGTTGTTGACTGTAAATAGTTTTTTCTTTTCATTACTAAACACTATTTCACTCATTTCTAGAACTAAACCAATAATCTATTTATTTATTCATCTATTGATAAACATGTTGGCTTTCCCAGTTTTTCATTATTATAAACAAAACACATAAATAACAAAGTAAAAATCTTTGTGTGGATTTGTGTTATTGTATCTTGAGTAAACATATAAGTGTGGGATTTGGGGATTATATAATAGATGAAATATATGTAGAACATTATTCAAGAACCATAAAATCCTTTCCAAATGCAGTTGTTTCAGTTCTATGGATATACCAGAAATGTATGAGATTTGTCTGTCCTCAAGAATAATAGTATTGAATACCTTTTCATGTACTAGTTGGACAGTGATATATATATAGATGGATATTCATATGTCATTTTTTCTTTTTAAAGCAAAATATATATTTTTATATATGTAATTTTAAGCAAAATATATATTCTGTATATAAACACTATCTCAAATGTATGTTTTCTTAAATATTTTCTCCCAGTCTATGGCTTAAGCCTTGGTTTCTTCAATCATAGTAGTTCTTCAATAACTAATGAGGTTTAAAATTTATTAAATCAAATTTTTGTTTTAGCATTTGTACTCTATATTATATGTAAAAAACCTTTTGTCTCAAATTCAGTTTTTTCTTCTTAAAGTTTTACAACTTGTAGCCTGCAATTTTGATTTATAACGCAATTTGTACTTCAATTTAAAATAATATATAATAAAAAAATAATGCTTACTTTTCCACATAATTACTCAATTATTTCAGCCTCATTTATTAAAAGTTTGTCCTTTTGTCAAAAATTGCATTAAGATTTTAATTGAGAGCTAGTGTGCTATAACTTAGAGTAGTTTATATAACAAACATATAGCTATTTTAAAATACAAATCACTGCCTGTATACCTTCTGCCCCTACCCTGATCTTTCAACATTTTAAGTTATTTTGGGTTAGCTTCATACAAGGAAAGAATCTCAACCTCTATATTATTTCTCTGACCCTTGGCTGATTTTTTTTTTTAGCTACCTTAATGACTTTGGGCAAACTCTTAGTCTTAGTGTTTCTGTTTTTTGTCTGACTGTTTTGTTTTGGAGGAAAGATAAAATTTGTTGTTTCTTTTGTAAAAAGCTTCAAGTAGAGTGGGAGCATGTTGGAAGAGAAGAGAAGGGATGAACAAGAGAACTAAAGCAGATATGATCCCTACACTGAGGACAACAATCTCAAGAGCTTATGCTTTTCCATATTGAGATTGTAAAATTTCAGAGATATAATTGTGTGGCATATTCAAGAAGGTTGGCCCCTGGAGCCTTGTTATTTTCCCCTTGTCTAAGATTTGACCAGAAATTGTAAATTGTGGTGCCTTGGGGGCCAAGCAAACTTAGGCAATAACGCAAGCAACCATGAACCCCATAGACCAAGTTCAGGGGCCCCTCTCATATTGAAACACTATCTCATAGAATCTTATATGACCCAGGAAGGGTCAGGAAGAGAAATTATAAATGTCTACTCTGCCAGATTTGATGAAGAGGGGAATTTGATGCAAGAGTTTGAATGACATTTCTGTAGAGAAATAAATATCCTTAAATATGTGATCTCAGGCAACTCATTTTGTGAAACTTGTGATCTATACAAACTACATAGATATTAAAAACCTAGAAAGGAGCATATAGAGCTCAAAATCAAGTTTTACTTTGTACAGAGAGAAGTTGCAACACTTTTCAGACATTCAATATCCTGTTCAATAATAGTTTGGTAAGAGTGTGTGGCTTATGTGTTTGACCTAATCCCCAAAACTGACAGCAATTGACACAATACATCCAGGAGGGACAGCATTGCTGCACTACAACAAAGGGTTTTCTTTAGAACTTCACAGGAAGAAATAAAGATTAGTTCTAAAGATCTATGCTCACATATTCAGAGGCATCAGAGGCCTTTGGAGTTATCTTCAATACCAAAAGAATCGGGTAGGTCTTTATACTTCCTTTTTGGGCAACATTAGAATATTTCATATGCTGAGATGTCAGAATGTGTTATATTATTTAGATGCCATTTTCTTCCGGAAGCTTTTTATAAATTTATCTACTCCAAATTCTGGCCTAGCTGGAACACCTTAGCTGATAAGAAACTCTTTCTACCAATATTAGGATTTCTTTGGTCGAAAGTGCCATTCGATTCCATCAATTATGTAATTTATGTCAATTATGTAAAGACTGATTTCCTCAAGGATAGAGAAAAGAGACAGGGTGCAGTTGACCCTAAGACAGTCCAAACAGATTCATTCTCTTGAAATCTCCATCCTACTTCTCTCTGTAAGAGTAGTCTCTTTCCTTGAGATTAGTTTTCTACAGCTGATGTTAAGACATAGCCTGCCAACAGTACCCAAATCTATTCCCCATAATGTTCCAATTATCGAAGATACTGCTTTGTTCATCCTCTGGTCTTCAACACCCCAACATCTCAATAAAGTAATAATTGGGATGTGTGTCTACCTTTAGATCAATAAACCATGACTCTAAAAATGAATGTGATAAGGAATAGAACTTCTTTTATTAGTGAAATTCAGAGAAATAGATTGAATGGTGGGAACTGGGGAAGTGTTCAGGGACAAGAGGAGCAATGTTAAAAGAAGTATGTCAGAGGAGTATTGGATAAGTATAGGAATAGTCATTCTACATAAAACAGAATTCCAAGCCTCTGGTCTGGGAAAGAAATCTGGATATGTGTAATTAAATAGCAAATTCCCACAGTAACTTTAAACTAAAATGCACAAGCACACTCAGACAGACAGACACACACACACACACACACACACACACACACATTCACACACATATGCCCAAACACAGACATAGTGAAAACAGAAAGATGCATCAAATTACTAAAGCATGTTGGTTATTTTTCTAAGACTAATTATGTTGGAGATCATTATTATTAATAACCTTTTAAATATTATTAATTATTATTATTAATAAACTTAAAGACCAGATTATTCAAAAATATTCTCAGAAGTCCTGAGTCTCAGTTTCCAATTTTAATATTAAGAAAATTCAAAATGCTGACCCACAGACCCCTTCTAGACTTCTAACATCTTCAGAAAAATCTCATTTATGAAGATTTAGGACAGATCTGAAAATTTGAGTCAGTTTTATTTTGGGGGGAGGGCCACACCCGGCAGTGCTCAGGAGTTACTCCTGGCTATCTGCTCAGAAATATCTCCTAGCAGGCACGGAGAACCACATGGGATACCGGGATTTGAACCAACCACCTTAGGTCCTGGATTGGCTGCTTGCAAGACAAACACCACTGTGCTATCACTCCGACCCCTGAGTCAGTTTTTTATGGTTCTTTGTTTTCTCACTGATAAAATGGGGATGGACAGAATAATATTTATCTCAAGTATTCTTGGTAGAATTATTCAACTCGCGAATATAAGGGTGAGATCTGATATAAGTGCAGTGTCATTATTGTAAGCCATTGCTGGCAGCTCCATTTTATTCATAGTGCACAAAAAAAGACTAAGAATTTATCCAAAGTTATTCGGGTAGTAAAAATTAAAAAAAAAACAGCCAAAATCCAGAAAGATAGATAATATAGAAGTTAAGGGTCCTGCCTTGTACAAAATTAAATAATTAAATAATCAGCAGAGCAAATGTCCCCCAGCACCTTCAGGACTGAGCCTTGAACACAGATCCAGGAGCAAGCACTGAGCACTGCTGTGTGTGGTCCCAAACAAATCCCAAAAAGCAAGATTTAAATTCACCTATACTCCAACAGTCTCTTAACTCAACAGGTTTAATTAAAACCAATTCTGTTTAACTACATTTCTACTTATGGCTTTGCATGATTGAAAGTAAATCAAGAAATGCATGTGCTTTTATGAGTATTCCAATTCTATGCTGCCTTTTGTTTCAAATGGGAGGTCTGGTTTGATTCTTATGTCCCTTTTTTGTATTTGAGGGTTTTTCTCTCCCTTATTGCTTTAAAGATTCATCTTTCTTTCTTTCTTTTCTTTTTTTTTTTTTTTTTTTTTTGCCAGTTGGATTACCATATGTCTTGGTATTGGCTTGTTAGGGGAGTCTATTTTATTGGGGACTCTTTTTGCCTCCTGGATTTGTACGGGTTTTCTTTCCAGAGGGTGGGAAAATACTCTGCTATTATTTCCCTCACTACTTGTTCTTCTTTTTTCCCTTTTTCCTCCCCTTCTGGTATGCCTACAATTCGTAGGTTATTTCTTTTATCTTTGGTCATTAGGTACCTAACTTTTTCCTCCAATGTTTTGTATCTTACTTTCTTATTGACTTCTCTGTCATTGTTGTTTTGTAGTTTTTCCTCAAGTTCCTCTATGTGTTCTTCTAACTGTGTAATTCTACTATTATGGTTTGCTAGCATATTTTTTATTTCCTCTAATTCCAATTGTATGGATTCTTTCATCTTCTGTAAAAGTTCTTCTTTGAGTTGGTTGAATTGTTCATCTCTAGATTTCTTAATCTCAGGGGCTAGTGATTCATTAATTTCCCTTGCTAGGGCATTCATTGCTGCTTTTAGGGCCTCATCTATTGGGCTCATGCATTTTGGTGGACTTGGAAACCTGATAGGATTTCTCTCCATCTCTCCAGCTGCTTGTGTCTTCCTTAGTTTACCCTTAGTTACCCATATTTCTTTGCATCTGGTGGTTTTGAATGTTGAGTTTTCTGGTTGTTTAATAAAGTGGACTGCTGTACTGATTGTATTAGAGGTGCTTGAAGGTATATTTCATTTAGAGTTCATTTTTTCTTTTCTAAGTATGATTGGGATATTACAAACTGCTTCAGTGTTTTACTATCCTATTTTTGGACTGTGAGATTATCTGAGGAAATTGAGTGTTAGGTCTGAGCTGACTGGACCTATGTGTTGTAAATTAAATTATTCTGTGCGATTGTGGTTCTGGGGAGGGGGCAGGCTGTCTCAACCCTGCCGAAAGGTCCCAGACCAAGGTGTGGGCACTTCCTGATCAGGCAGAGGGGGGGCGGGATGTCTCAAACCTGCCCAAAAATTTAGTGCCAAGGTCTGGTACTTACCAGGTCAGCGGGGGAGGTCCTGAGGGTGGAAGGGCAGTCCCAGACCAGACCAAGGTCCTGGCGCCTAGGTCCACAGGCTTACCAGACAGGCAGAGGAGGTCCTGCTGTACACCACCTTTTTCCTTCTGGAGTTATTATGGTTAGGAATGTTTTACAAGTGCCCTGAAATTGATGTTTAACTTCAAACTAGAGAGATTTTTATTTGTTAGTGTTGCGGCCACATTTTGTGAAATTCAGAGTATACTTCAGCTCTGGGCTCAGGAATCACCCCCAGGACTCAGGGAACCATAGATAGTGCTGGAGATGGAACCTGGGTCAGCAACATGGAAAGCCCATTATCTGTTGTATTATCTTTCTAGCCTTGGAGGAAAAAATTATTTTAAGAAATTAGTTATTGGGCAAAGATGTAAACTGCTCTTAATAGATTGCTAAAACAGCAGCCTTTCACTGTTTGGTTCCTGTCTGAGTTGAATAAACTCAAAAGGGTTTTTCAGATACCATTAACAGTGGAGGAAGATGCTCAGCTTCCAGAAAAACTAAGGTAAAATAAATGTTCTGTCTGGTGAGTGATTGATGTCAGAGCAAATCTTAACACAGCAAAACAACGCATGGCTGCTGTTTCTCCAGCTCTGAAAGAAAATAAAGGGAAATTGATGCAGCTGAAAGAGGAAAGCAAATTTTCTGGAGGACAGGGACAAGCTGGGTCAATCCCAGTTTTGCTGAATCTTAAATGAAGCAAATAAACAACAATCACCCCTCAAATTATATTTTCCTCCTAGGGAATTTTTTTTTTCTCTGTATCTCTATTTCCTGGCAAGTGAAACAACAAAAATCTGAAATGCCCTCTAGGGGATAGCGCTGTTTCATTCAAAAGAGAAGAAGAAAAATATCTACAGAAATCATTGGCTTAAAGTTGTCCTGCAACACAAGGTTCCTGGTCAGAATTTGGGTTGCAAATCTGTGACTTGCACTCACCTTTCAAAGTCCATCTGCATGATTAAGACACTTCTCCTTATCTGCTCATTTGTATGAACTGTTTGCAAATAAGCCTACAAAGAGGCACTGTAGGACTGGCGTCTAGTTTTAAATTATATTCTATCTGAATTTAGCCAAACCCCTTTACAAAAAGGCCTTCTAATAAGCCCAAGTCATCTCCAATCCACAATATCCATTAAGACCACGTTCATCTCCTTATCCCTCAGAGTTCAGGGTTACAGAGATTGGCAAGATCTCATTTCATGATAAATCATTTGATCCCTTACCTGAATGACTAGCAGGAAAAATGGTATGAATATTTTCCTCTCTGAAGACTCTCCATTTGAAGTTTCCAAAGTCCAAACATGATCTTCCCCAGATTTTGTATTTAAGTGGTCTACTTGAGTCACCATTGGTATGGCTTCTTGTTGCCACCAGGTAGCCCTGTGATAACCGACCCTGAAATAAGAGGGTCGCCTGTTTCTTCCAAACTTATCACCTACTTTACCTGATGTGGTACACCCTCCTATGCTGACGTTTTGTATGGTTATCACACCAAGAATCCATCCAATGTTACAGCTCCTTCCTCTTTTCTTTTTATTGAACAGTTTTATGAGGAATTGTGTATCTTTGTTTCAAAGATGAGCAAGGTCATTCTATATCTTTCTTTTTCTTCTAATTTAACTTTATTAAATATGACGCTCTAGTCTAGTTCTATCCAGGTACCAGCAATGTGCATGGGTTTTGTCCTTTTTGATAACTTCATAGTGTTCCACTGCATATATATATGCCATAAATTATTGATCAAGTCATACATAAGTTAGGCATTTGGGTTGTTTCTTTGTCTTGACTATTGTACTAAGTGCTGAACTGAAAATAGGAGTGTATACTTTCTTTTGAATTGATGTTTTTCAGGTAGATGCCAAGAAGTGGGCTGTGTCATAAGGAGTTCTGGTCTAACATTTTTTGTTTTAACACCTTGTTTTGGGCCACACTTGTCAATGACTCTGCACTCAGGAATAACTCCAGTGGGCTCAGGGGACCATATGAGATGCCAGGGATAAAACCCAAGAGTGCAAGAAAAGAACTTTACTTGCTAACCTATCTCTCTGACCCCGATTTTTACTTTTTTTTAGATGTCTCATATTGCTTTCCATCTTACACTATTCACAAAAGTAAATTCAAAGTGTGAAAGAACTTGACAACATATTAGAATCAATAAACACACTGAAGAAAATATAAGCAGAATTCCCCAGGAAATGGATCTCAGAGATATCTTCAATGACCTGATCACAGATGGCAAAACAACAATAACAAAAATAAACAAATGAAATCAAACAAATAAATCAAATGGAAAGAAAAATCATCAACTTCTCTACAGAAAAAGAAACTCAAAATAAAACAATAAAAAGACACCCCAGTGAGCTAGAATATTTTAATAAATTTCAACAGTTAAAGAGCTAATATTCAAGATCCATAAAATACTCACAAAGCTCAATAACAACAAAAATTCAACAATACCATCTTAATATAGATAGACGGGATAAATAGATACTTCTCTCCAAAGAAAACATGCATATGGCTAATTGGTATATGAAATATGCTCCTTGTTGCCTATGATTAGGGCTATGCAAACTCACACATGATTAGTGATACGCAAATCAAAATGACACTGAGATTCTATTTCACCTCAATGAGAATGGAATACAGCAAATTTGCACCTCCTTTCTAACCTCTCCTTGTCTATATCCACCTAGGAAATCAAATCCGCCCCAAGTGGGGTTAGTACTAAGCCAAGACAATTACATCTTATGGAACACTGCAAAACTCACTAAAAAAAAATTATGGACCCAGGTAAGACAAAATTTTTAAATACAGATGGTGCAGGTTTCCATTACCTGAGAATAAATTATTCTACATCATCCTCTATGGTCTATAAACATGTAGAGATCTCCATAGATCTCTTTTGTTTGCTCAATTCAGCCCTAGGCATTAATACAAACTTGTATGACCTTAAATACTAAATTGAAAATAGTTGCAGCCTTTCCAATTTTACATTCTACTAATTTCTAAGAATGATTTCAACCCATTCATTATAAAAAAAAATCTCTAACACACTAAATAATAAAACACGAACTAATGACAAGTAAGGGAATAATTGCTTTTTAACCCCCGTGCTTATGAAAGACACTGCCATTAACCTCCAAATTATTAGCCTCAAGGTTTCTTGCACACCAGGCAAAGAGAAAAGCCCAAAAGTCTTGCTTGTATCCCATGGTTTTATAGAATGACAAATGCCACTTCATTATGACAAAGCTACCTCAAGTGCTGAGGATGTGAATGTGGTCATGATAATTTGGTCTATGGGGAGAAAGGCATTTAAAACATTTTAAAGGAAGATAAAGATAAAGTATTAGGTAGAGCAAACATATAATTAGTTATCTGAACTGACACACTTTGGAGAGTGGAAAGGGGTGGGCGTTTTTTACTAATGATGTTGGAACAGTGATGTTCATTAGATGTGGTCTATGCAAATGAAGAGACATATTCAGCCTCGCTTTAGGGCATGCAACAGAGTGTTCACTTTTAGCTAATGCAATTAGGTTCAGCACAATAAGCTATTTTCAAGAGACATTCTCAAAAAATAATGTGCAAATTCTCAAAGAAACCCTCTACTCCCCATAGAAACCTATCAGGCTTTTACCTCAGAAGATAAAATTTTATTTGCTCTTAAATGGTCATCTGAAGAATATGAACATTCATCCAGCATTATGGCTGATTTTGATAACTTGGGATATTTACCCAAGAACCTATAAATAGCCTTCTCTATTTTCATTTAAAGTAGGAAATGGCTGAGCCTTTCTCAACTGCTATTTCCTCTGGCCAAAATATGAACGAACTTTTCTCCCTGTTTAAAGTCCAATGTTTGGACAATTGTCTTCAGTTTTTTCAAAATATTGGCCTACTAACTAAAGCATTTCTAAAAGTCATCTTGCTGCTTAAATTGCAGAAATCTTAAGTTCTTGGGGCTTTAAGAAATAGATATTTTTATAACACCACTCTTTCTCCAAAACAAACTTTATTGAAGGAAGGGAGCTTGTATATGACTGGAGGCTGGATACTAGAGGCAGCACAGGATAAAAGGTTATGCCTGGTTCCCCTAAGGGATTGGGGTTTAGGTCGATAAGATTAGACCTTCCTTGGAATTCAAAACCTTCCATCCAGTCAAGTAACATCCCTCTTTCTGTTGCCAGGAAACATTACACTCAGCTCCAATAATAGAGAATGGCCCCTTGGTCTACATATGCCTATTTGGGGCTTGCTACATACAGTTGTAAAGGTTGGCAAAAGGGATAACAGGAAGCAAATGTCTAGTAGAGATAAATGGCATGGTCCTATAAGAGATGGAAGAATGTCTTTCAACTGCCAGCCCAGGAATGTCATAGAGCAAACAGTTTTTCTAAATACTGCCCAAGCACCAGGGTCATAAATTCTGTTCTGTCTTACTGAGGGATATCTGGAGAACAGAGAGCTAGGATGATGGTTAAAGTATATGCCTTGGTTCTATCCCTGGTATCATGTGTCTTCTGAGCCTAGTTGGCTGTGGTCAGACAGAACCCAAAAGGCTCCTTAAACAAAGCATCACTGCCTTCTCTGACTTTTTCACAGAACATCAGGCTAACCATGGCCCCTCAGGTCTCCAGATCATCCCTTGGAAGGCTCTCTCTACAAATAAAAACAATAATTTGGATAATGTTTCTTCCTTTGAAGCTTCTAATGTAAGAAAACTAAGGGATGCTAAGGAATTTCCAAGTTAGGCTTCTTGATTGGGAGAAAGATCCAAATCCACTTCCCAATGTATCTCACTGTAGAAAAGTAAAAAATGTTTTAAGATTCCTAGATTATGTTAAATATTGAGGCTGATTCCTCTGCCTCATGACACAATACAAACCTCTATCAGTAAATTAAATTGCATTTAATTAAATTCCATAAATTAAATACTGTAATACTATTGAAAACTTAGTATGTTTCTGACACAGAGTCAAATACTTAACTTGTCATTTTATTGACTATAATAATAGAAGTAATTATTATTCCATTTTACAGATGAGGACATTGGGGATCAGAGAGTCTAAGTTATTTGTATATTGTTGTATGAATGGTAAAAGTCAAGATTATAATTTAGAGTTAAATTTGTTAGATTAATCCTTAATCTTAAACTTTCACTACTATAGATATTCTCACCCATCTTTCATCTCCCTCAACCCATAAAAAAGACTTATAAAACCTGTTTCAGGGAAGAAAATTCATGAAGGAGAAAATAAAGCACCTTACTTGGTTCTTCTTTTGTTTTCCTGAAAGAATCCCTAGAAAAGGATTTCCCAAAAAGCCAATCAAAAAAAATAACATATTGTCCTTGATATCAGGCACTTTTGCCAATTCTGTTCCAAGAAATAGGGGGATTTTCCAAGGGCAATTAAAAGTTTTCATGCTTGGAAATATTTATTGTTTATGAATTGGACCATAGAAAGGCCTTGGTTAGAGATAATTACAGAATACTGAAATGGTTGAATTCTTGGGGAGAGATTTGCCAAGATAATTGTATAATGACATTTGAGAAAGAGAGAGAAAGAGAGAGATCACTCAGCAGCGAGTAGAGATGGGAGGAGACAGAGATAGAGGGAAAGAGAGAGAACACTACAGATAATAGTGTGCGTGGGGGGGAGGGATAAGCTATGTGACCAACTGTAAAAAGCCACCAACTCTCTTGAGATTATTTAAACTGAAATTTGCTTTGTGTTTCAAAGCCTGGGATTCCAAGGTTTGAAAGCCTGCATCTCTCAATATCACCAACCCCTCATGTTGCCTAAGTGATACTCTCATGGGGGAAAGCTGGAAGTAATTTGTTGAGAGCCCATGGCAGTCTCATCTTGAGACCACATTGTCATAGAAAGTAAATCCCAAATGGTCACAAGGCTGCAGTAGCTTTTTTTCTAATAGCTGTGGCTGGTGCTACTGGCGCTTTCCAGACCCCATCATTAAATGGTTGTTGGGAAGAGAGAAGAGGCCTGGATGGGTTTGCTCTCTGAGTAAGCCATTCCAAAGGCAGTAACTGCTGGTTTTATTTAACTCAACATACTGCTTCCTGGGAACTTGTAACCATTTCACTCTCAGAATAAGAGTGACTAATGGTGGAAAGAGAATTGTCAGACTGGTCTGTTTTCACATGTCAGAGGCTGAGAATAGTGA
The DNA here is from genome assembly GCF_024139225.1 of Suncus etruscus. Lineage (NCBI taxonomy): Eukaryota > Metazoa > Chordata > Mammalia > Eulipotyphla > Soricidae > Suncus > Suncus etruscus. Next base: position 57,367,485 of record NC_064864.1, on the reverse strand, counting down.
GAGGACTGCTGTGTGCTTGTGCATAATTAATTTAATACTCAGTTCTCTACTGCTCTATCTCCAAGGAAGTCAGAAAAAAGGGAAAATAGATGGGTCTGAATGGATTCAACTAGTCTCTCAGAGAATGTGACAGAAAAATTGGACTTAAGCTAGTTAGGAGAGTTGAAAAGATGAACTTCTTCAAAACTGTAAGAACAACAGACATAGAACAACCTTAAGGGAGTGATCCAGTCAGAGACCTTCAGCTCTTGTTTCTGATTTTCTCCCAAAGTTAGTCCTATCTCAAGTACTACCTACTAATTCCTTCCATGGGACTAAAACAAGAACATCAAAGTATTTAAACTGCAGACTTTCCTGCTTCAGTAATGTAGTAAATTATTTTCAAGCATCCCTGTGGTTTTCCCTTTCATCCCTTGACACATATAATTTTGCTGTTTCTTCCATAAGAAGATGGAGTCAATTCCCATTTGTCTTCAATCTTCTCTAGTGCTTTGACATTTACTTTGATATAAAAATAATAGTACAAGAAATATTGTTGTATGTCAAGTTTGGACTTCAACTTCTATATTTGCCTTTGTATATTTGTGCCATGAAAGAAAATCTAGGATGAATTTACAGAAAGAGAAAGTCCTCGAATGGTCAAAACCTAGATATATTGTGTTATCAGTCTGAAATCTGCACTATTCTCAAAGCATCAGCTTCCAGAATCAGAAACTTGAAGAAAACCAACATAAGAAGTATTTTTACCCACGTATTTGTGAAAATAACATTTTTGCTATATATCAAGTAACTGTGCTTTAGCTTGACTTGTAACTTAGTTCTAAATGAATGATCAGATAGATAGCTCTTTGGAGCTCAACATTGGATATAAATAGACATAATTATCTTCCAAACTGTCAGGTCTCCTTGGACTGTGTGCCAAAATGAGGTACAAGGAGAAGCAATTCCCCCCAAAAAGAGATGATGTTATCCCAAGTAGAGAATTATATCTTGGAGAATAAAAATAAATGCCAATATCTTGATGTATCACTTCACAGTTAGTAACAAGATATTTACAAATACCTTGACTTAATTTCATAATTACTCAATGATATTGCAATATTAAATATCACTCTCATTTTATTAAAGGATAAAGGGAGGCCCAGAAGTTTTTCAAATTATTCCCAGGGTCGCTGAGATATTTTTCAGGCAAGATCAGAGTGCAAATCTGGTATTGCAGACTCAATGTTCAGGGCTCTTCTTCAGAAATAGAATCCACTGTAGGAGATGGCAATTATTCAATTCAGTAACAGTTATTCTGTCTAGAGTGTTGTTGAATCAACAGGCAATGTTAACTCAGCCAATGGCTAGGACGTGTATGACCACAACAGCAATTCTGCTGCCCTGGGCCTGGGTGTTAAGAGATGGAATCTATCCACCTAATGAATTAATATATCCATCACGACTAGCCACACAGAAGAATAAGCAAGCAGCAGGAAGGAGGATTAATAAATCACAGAAATGGGGAGGTCCATTAGATTAAAGTACAAGACTGTTGCTGAATTTTAAAAGAAAGATTATTTCAATTTAGACTAAAAATCGAAACCCTGACAGCAGGAGCCATGAGAAATAATGCTTTTTGTATATCACCTGGTGCCCCCCATATTGCCAGAAGCAGAGCAAACACTCACATGACCAATATATTCTCTGGAACAAGCCCCTTTCTTTTTTTCTTCCCCCCTATTCATGAACACACTAGGTTTTAAGGGTTTAGACTTCCAAGTAGACTGCAATTATAATTATCAATTAAGTTCCTGGGTTTTTATTCATCAAAGACATGTCTGGCTACAAATTAAACAATCGGATCAGCATGAGATAAAGTGTTAACACATAGAGTTGCTACCATTTCATTCAAAATCAAAGAAAAATTTAGTTTGTATATTTATCCACAGTTAGAGTTCACAGGCTATTTCTGTTAAACTCCTTTGAAATATTGAAGAGTTGAAGGATTATCATTAATACCTTCCAAGACCTGTAAGTTCTCAAGCTATTGAAAAAAATTAGAAAAATGTAAAAAGAGAAACAGTCAACTTGTTTTTATTGTCAAAAATTCATAAGTATCAAAAAGTTATAGAAATTCATACAGAGTTGAAAGATTTCCTTAATAACTTCACTGTTAAAAATTATGGAAGGGAGGTCCGGAGAGATAGCACAGCCGCATTTGCCTTGCAAGCAGCCGATCCAGGACCAAAGGTGGTTGGTTCGAATCCCGGTGTCCCATATGGTCCCCCGTGCCTGCCAGGAGCTATTTCTGAGCAGACAGCCAGGAGTAACCCCTGAGCACCGCCGGTTGTGGCCCAAAAAACAAACAAACAAAAAAAATTATGGAAGGGGGCCGAAGCAGTACCGCAAGTTGCCTGTGCTAACCTAGAATGGACCACGGTTCAATCCCTGGCATCCCATATAGACCCCCAAGCCAGGAGCGATTTCTGAGTGCATAGCCAGGAGTAACCCCTGAGCATCACCAGGTGTGGCAAAAATAAATATATATATGAATATATATATGGAAGAGAATGTAGGTGACTATTCTTTTTGGGGGGTGGAGCTTCCCACACACAGACATGTTCAGGAATCTCCCAAAAGTGCTCAGGAATTGACCTCAGGAATCCAGCATACAAAATATACACTGAGTTGGTTGAGCAACTGTCTCTCCTGCCCAGAAAATTATTCTTTAATAAAATGGGCTTACCAGAGAATTTTGAAAACCACCCAGAGTAGTTTTGAATAAAATGTTCCATATAATAGAGAAAATACTTTTAATTAGAAAGTACTTTAATTAGGAGAGGGGAATAATTTATTAATTTTTCAAATGAACAAGGCTAAAACAATTACTTCAGTCAAATAAATTGATCTCTGAGTTCCCTAGCAGCCATGGATAAAAGGTAAAAGAAGGAAGTATATTTCTCAGTAAAGGATATCACATACAAGGTAAAAAGACAACTATCAAAAGTGCTTTGTGTGTTTAATATTAGTTCTAACATATTAGTAGTCTTTAAAACATTTTTTTAGTTTTTTAAAAATTGAATCACTGTGAGATATGCAGTAACAAAGTTGCTTATAGTTGAGTTTTAATTATATAATATTTCAACATCTATCCTTTCACTAGTGTACATTTTAAGCCACCAATGTCCCCAGTTTTCATTAAATTTACTGTAAAATATCTTCAAGAGACATAAACAGTTTAAAATGGGGGAAAGGCTACTCTTGAAACAATAACCAGCCATGAGTTGATTCACCTACCCATTGGCATTATTCTTCAGATTTTGCTTATTCATGAAAGGTCTTTAAACTTGAATTCAATTAGTGCATACATAATTTGATTTTAACTGTATAACATACTCATTAATCTACTACTTCATATTGTCATCAAAAACATTATTATGGGTTGGAGAGATAGTATAGAAATTATGATACTATAGGAAAATGTAAGCAGAACACTCTGTGACATTGAAACTAAAGGCATCTTCAAGGATGAAACACTAAATAAGCAAGTGGAAGCAAACAGAAACCAATGGGACTGCATTAAACTAAGAAGCCTCTGTATCTCAAAGGAAATGATGATGAGGTTCCAAAGAATTCCCCATGAAATGGGAAAAACTATTCACTGAACATCCATCTAATAAGAGATTAATATGTAAGATATATAAAGCACTGATAGATCTTAAGAAGAAAAATAAACCAGCTAATTCCATCAAAAAATGGAAAGAAGATATGAACAGACATTTTCTTAAAGAAGAAATACAGATGTCCAAAAGGCATTCACATCATAAATCATCAGGAAGATACAAATCAAAACAATAATTAAATATCATCTCACACCACAGAGACTGACACACATCACAAAGAAGAAGAACAGCTAGTGCTGGCACAGATGTGGGCAGAATGACACTCTACTCAGAACTGGTGGGAATGTGGATTGGTCATTCCATTTTTGGAAAACAATTTTTATAATCCTCAAAATAAATTAGAAATTGAGTTTCCATATGACTCAGCAATACCACTCGGAATACACAGTAGAGGCCCAAAAGTACAATGCAGAAAAGCCTTCTATACTCCTATGTTCTGTAGAGCACTATTCATAATAGTCAGAATCTGGAAACAATCCATGTGCTCAAGAACAAAAGAGTGGATAAATAAACTGTGGCACATCTTTACAATAGAATGCTATGCAGATGTTAGTAAAAATGAAGTCATAAAATTTGCTTATACGTGGATGTATCTGGTACTATTCTAAGCAAAATGAGTCATAGAGATGGATAGACATAGAAGGATTGCACTTATTTGTGAAATATTAAAAAACATAGTATGGTAATAATGTAAGAGACAAGAGAGATGTGGGCCAGGAGGCCCAGTCCATAATAGAAAACTTGCCACAAACAGTGGAGGAGTGAATTTAGGGCAGAGAAGTGATCACTATGACCATAATAATTGGAAATAATCCCTCTGGACAAGAACTGGGTCTTGAAAGGAGATAAAACAATATACTTCATACCTCTTCAGTAACAATATTGTAGATTACAATGTCTAAAAAAAAAGAAAGGAGAGACAGACAGAGATGAAGGAGGAGGAGGAGAAGGTGGAGGAGGAAGAAGCAGAACAAGAAGAAGAAAAGAATAAGAGAAGAACAAGAAGAAGAAAAGAAGAACAAGAAGAAAAGAAGAACAAGAAGAGAAGAACAAGAAGAAGAAAAAGAAGAAGAAGAAGAAAGAAAGAGAAAGAAAGAAAAAGAAGAAAGAAAAGAAGAGAAGAAAAAAGAAAAGAAAGAAAGAAAGAAAGAAAAAAGAAAGAAGAAGAAGAAGAAAGAAAAGAAAGAAAGAAAGAAGAAAGAAAGAAAGAAAGAAAGAAGAAAAGAAAGAAAAGAAAGAAGGGAAGGAAGAAAGAAGAAAAAAGAAAAAGAAAGAAAGAGAAAGAGAAAGAAAGAAGAAAGAAGAAAGAAGGAAGGAAGGAAGGAAGGAAGGAAGGAAGGAAGGAAGGAAGGAAGGAAGGAAGGAAGGAAGGAAGGAAGGAAGGAAGGAAGGAAGGAAGGAAGGAAGGAAGGAGAAGAAATGTCTGCCACAGAGGTAGGCAGGGGAGCAGGAGAAAGGGGGAAAGAAAGAAATTAATTTTTTTTCTTCTTTTTTTTCTTCCTTTATGTGCTCTGCCATGTTTTTTTTATCTCAAGACCATGGCCTTTACGTGGTGCTTATTTTTATTGTTGGAGTGTTCACTGGATGTTTTATTTGGCACTTCTTTTTATACTGTTGTGGTGTTCCACCTCCTTTATCCCCTTCATCTCTCAAAAAATAGGATGAGAGCTTCCAGAAGGACTTTGCCCATTTTCGGCGTATTTGATTTTTTCCCCCAGTTTATTACTTTTCTCTTCTTCAAACAAAACCACATAACTTGAACTATCTAGTCCCGCCTCCCAACTAGAGAGGGAAATAAGGGCGGTGCCAAGACCAAGCAGGTGTAGGACCACTAAGTAGTTAGCTAGGCACAGAGGGGACCAATTATTCTGGCAGCCCCGGGGTTGAGGGAGGAGGTTATGGGAGGTAGGACGGGAATGGAGGTGGAGGGAGGACAATTAGGTGATGGGAATTCCCCTGATTTTATGTTAATATGTACCTAAAATATGATTGTCGATGATATGTAGGCCACTATGATTAAAATAAAAATTATATAAAAAAAAAGAAAAGAAATAAGTGGATGAATGGTCATAAAATAGAAACAAGGGATTTTTATATATCAATAAATTATTATTAAACATAAAAAAAGAGTTTTCAAGACTTGTTTAAGAGTTTTAAGAGTTGTTGTATAGATAAGAAATACAATGTTTTTGGTGAAAGAGTTGAGTATCTGTCTCTTCTTCACCCTTATAACTTTGTAAATTACAGTTCTTCAATGAATTAAAACTTCTTTTATAACTGAAAAAAAAAGAAACTGGGGACTTTGGTGATGGAAAATGGTGGGAAATGGACACTGGTGAAGTAAACTATATGGTGTTTAAATAAAGTAATCTAAAAGTATTTTTTTAATTATGGTACTTGCCTTACACATGGCCAAGTCTGGCTGGGTCAGCTTATGGCACCCCCAAAGCACCACCAGGAGTGATCTCTGAGAATAGAGCCTAGAGTAAGCCCTGGATATCTCAGGGGGGTGTCCCCAAAATTATTATAAAACTTCCCATATTCTTATCAAATATTGCTCACTGTTGTACATTTTACCAATGTTCTCATGTTCTCTCTATTTTAATTTAAATTCAACCCTTCCAGAGACCCCCAGAAAGAGAAAGTGAAATCGCCCCATGGACAAATCTGATTTATTGAGGTCAACACCCCTCATCATCTAGCTGGCCACCCAAACTAAACTCAGTGCCACTCAGATGGAACTCCAACCCGCAATCCCCAGCTCCGGAGGTTGATGCCTTATCCCTTAGGCCACTGGGTCACTTCTGTTATTTCTATTTTAAATAAAATATTGAGTAGCTTTGTACATTAAACTTTTGCTAATTTGAGAAATCATTTAAAAATATGTTCCCACATGGTATAACTTTTTTCTGGTTTTAAAAAGTAACATATCAGGAGTGAGGAGGAGTGTACTAAATGGATGTAGGTGTTAAAAAGTATCCAGCTCTAAAATAAGTAGGTCATAGGAATGTCACATACAAGATAGAACCATAGATAATAATACTGTATTATATACTTGAATGTTGTTCAGAAATAGATCTTAAAATATGGTTCTAGGTTGTTTTGGTTTAATTGCTTGATTGTTTTAGGGTTTTGTATTATACTTAACAGTGCTCAGGGCTTATTTCTGGCACTGCACTCAGGAATCACTCCTGGCAAGACTTGGGGAACCATATGAGATACCTAGAATTGAACCTGGGTCAGCCGCATGCAAAGCAAGTGCCCTAACCACTGTACTATATTTTTAGCCAAAGGCTTTAAAATGCTTTCATCATGTAGATAAAATCAGAGTGATATATATATATATATATATATATCACCATACTATATATATATATATAGTATGGTGATCATTTAATATGAAAATAATGTTTTTATCAACTTTTCCCAAATGGAAATTCAAGAATATCATGTTTTGTTATGAGCATGTTGGAAAGTTTAAAAAGGCTTAGAGAGGGTCTGAGATAGGTTAGCAGACTAAGTGTAAGCTTTGCCTGCAGGAATCCTGGGGTCAGAGCCCAGGTTCAATCCCCAGCACTACCTGGTACCCTAAAAAGTATATCTTGGAGAGAACCCAGAACACTGCCAGATATGATGCCAAGGCAAATAAATTAAGAAGCATGGAGAAAGATAAGGACTTTGATGCATGTAAAGACTGGCTACAGACATCTTGTCTTTAAGATATTATAGCAGGTAACTGCAGATCATAGTGTTTGAAGAATGACACATCTTGATAGATTCACTAATTATACTGTAGCTACTTTCCCATCAGTACTCAGAATTATGGCCAATCACAACCCACTTCACTGAGAACTTTCCACTGCTGAACTCCTAAAGGATTTAAATAAAAATTCTCAGTGTTTCTCGAGAGCACAGGTTACAAATTGGAAGCAGATGCTTTTGTGTGACTAGATATGACTCACTTGTTTTAGCTCTGTGTGCCTTTCAATGTTTTGATTGGCCATACTTGAAAATAGGGTTGACTCCACTTGAAATCTGGACTTTGTGTAGCTGAAAAAATCTGATAAATCTTAGACCCATTTTCTACTGTGGAGCCACTGAGGACAAGTGGGTGGTTTTAGGTGACTTTAGGGTTAGCTTGACCTGTCAGACCCCTTGGGATACTGGAATCAGTGTTCCATAGGAAAAGTGGTCATTTCCTCCACTTTTCTACTGGCTACACCACAAAAAATTTCCTTCTGGATCTAAGGTTGAACAGTAGAGAATGTGTAGAAGGGTTCAAGAAAAGTCATGTGGCACATTCACCACCTAGCCTCTTTCTAGATTCTGCCAACGATTTCCTGGACAATATTCTGTCAACTGATGGCCTTTGTGAACCGGTTTTCACCATGAGAAAAGAGGTACATGGGCCTTAGTGCCACATGGTGTGATATTAACACAGTTCTAGAATAGTCATTTTAGTATAACTTTGATGAGGGAAAAACATCTTGCTGATGTGAAGAAAAAATGTTTTATTGGAGGATCTTCTTTCATAATATGTCATTTGACTTAAAATTGCAGTTTTCATGCACCTATCAAAGAGACTTATGAAGACATACCATATATTAATTAGCTAATTGAATAAAACTATTCTAAATGAGATACCTGGCCAGTAGCTTATGAGAAATCCCTGTTTTGGCCAGACTAGGTCCTATCCTTAAGCCAGGACCTATGAGTGTTAAAGGGGAGGTTGTGCATTCCACAATCCCCAGAGGGAAGAGGGAATCCCATGCCCCCTGTCCAGGTAGGACAAGAGATGCTGGTGAGAGCAATTCCCCGCAATAAATAATCCACACCATTAGGAAGGGTTAACAGGCAAGAAACTCACACTGCAAGTTGTTTACCCACAAGCCAGTCGCTCCACCACATGGAACCACAAACTTAGGTGGCAGCTCCCAGTTCAGATCTCTTGAGTAGCTTTTATTGAGATCAAAACAAAGCCCACCCCCCAGGTGAGTGGATAAAGCCAGATGGGAAGGCAATGGGGAATCAAAACCAAAGGAAACCAAGATACATATATGGACTAATTCAAAGACCTCTATCTATATATGAGAAAGGTTGCCTTGCATTTGCAGGCCTTTCCCCTGGTTGGAGGTATACAAAGACATTTCCCAATCTACAGAAAGGGTAGAGGCATGGTAACATCTGACTGTGGCAGTCATCTTTCTTCCAGATCACCAGAACTTTACAAAAGGAGGAAAAAAATGGGCTAACACAGGGTTCATTTTCCTCAACCTTTCCACATGAAATTCTACAGCTAGAAATGCCATAAAGTTAAGATCTACTTTTCCTGGACACCTTGAATACAAACTCTATCTTCCTCCCCCACAAATATATCTACATCAGGAAAAGATATGTAATATGAAGTAGTACATACAGAAAAATTTAAATAATTTTTATTGTGACCAAAAGTGAATAACAAATCTTTCATAGTAATATTTAAGGTACATAGTGACAATTAATCAGGGCCATTCCCACCACCAGGGTTGTCCTCCCTCCACCCCTTTTTCGAGCATGTGTTCCATATCTCCTTTCTTTGCCCTCTAGAGTGCTAGTGTAACTGTTCTTCTCTGTGTATAGCTTGCTGTAGATAGGGTATTGATTCTGTTGTTGACTTTGGGTTTGGTGTTTAAGTCTGATCATTTTTTATTTCCACTCAATGTTCATATGGCTGTTTGATCTTAGTACCATTCATTTTTATTTTTCCCCTCAATTTATGAGGCAGAACAAGATGATTCAAGTTGTGTGGTTCTGCTAGAAGAAGACAAAAAAAAACAATAAAAAATGCAACAAACAACAGTAAAAACAACAACAAAAGTAGCTACCATAAAAGAAAAAGCATCCAGAAAAAAATCAACAAATATTAACCACAAGAGTGAAAAAGAAATAAAAAGAAGCAAAAAGAAAAAGAAAAAAACAAAGTATGGAGTGCTGGTGTGGCAAGGTTTAGTTCTTCTTCTTCTTCTTCTTCTTCTTCTTCTTCTTCTTCTTCTTCTTCTTCTTCTTCTTCTTCTTCTTCTTCTTCTTCTTCTTCTTCTTTTGCATAGGCACAATAAGTATTGGGGAAATAAGAAAGAGAATTCCCTTGGCCTAAGAGATTCAAGGTTTCTCTGCCCTTGAAGCATACTGCCATGAGAACAACTTCTGGCTCCATACATGCTCATTACCACACCCCAAGGTCTTTTTATGGTGCCAGGAAACTTTCTGCTCAGTTGTCAATGATAAAATCAGGCCTCTGTAGCTAGAGATCTTGGTATTTGCACAGGTCATAGGAAAAAGTCTAGAATAGAGTCTTTCTTTGCAGTTCTATAATTTCTGTTCCATCAATGTTATTGTAATCAGTCTTCTGTAATAAGTGGTCTTAGTTTTTGCTCAGATCTTAGGCCGAAGCCTAGGATAGAGTCCCATATTTTTCACATTAGTATCTAAAATCAGAAAGCAGTCCCGGGAGTATTTAAATTGAAGATTTTTGATAAAGGAGCAATAAATGCAAAATGGAGCATTCTCAACAAGTGGTGTTCAACATCTTCAACAAGTGGTGTTGGCACAAGTGGCCAGCCACTTGCAAAAAAGCAAACTCAGACCTCCATCTAACACCATGCACAAAGGTCAAATCTAAATGGATTAAATACCTTGATATAAGACCTGAAACCATTTTGGGACATTGGTGGTAGGAATATTGCACTAGAGATGGGAGGTGTTATTTACATGACTGAAACCTAATCACAATCATATTTGTAATCAAGATGCTTAAATAAATAAAAATATTTAAAAAAAAAAGACCTGAAACCATAAGGTATATAGAACAACACATTGGCAAAACACTCCATGACACTGAAACTAAAGACATCTTCAAGGAGGAAACATCACTTTCCAAACAAATGAAAGCAGAGATAAATAGATGGGACTATATTAAGATGAGAAGCTTCTGCACTTCAAAGAAAATACAAAAGCCATCTGCAGAATAGGAAAAACAATTCACCCAACACCTATCAAATAAGGTGCTAAATTAAAAATATACATGGTACTGATAGAATTTAACAAGAAAAAATCTAACCCCATCAAAAAATGGGGAGAAGAAATGGACACTTCATCAAAGAAGAAATACAAATGGCAAAAAGGCACATGAAAAAATGACTCACTTCACTAATCATCAGGGAGATGCAAATCAAAACAACAATGTGGTACCTTCTCATGCTACAGAGACTGGCACATATCACAAAGAAAAAGAATAATCAGTGCTGGTGAGTACATGGAAAGAAAGGAATTCTCTCATTCACTGGTGCTGGTAATGCCAAGTTCAGCCTTTATGGAAAACAATATGGAGATTCCTCAAAAAACTGGAAATTGAGCTCCCGTATGATCTAGCTATACCATTCCTAGGGATGTAACCTAGGAACACAAAAACACAATACAAATATGGCTTCTGTACAACTATATTCATTGCAGCACTACTCACAATAGCCAGAATCTGGAAACAACCCAGATGCCCAATAACAGATGAATGGCTAAAGAAACTGTGGTACATATACACAATGAAATACTATGCAGCCATCAGATAAAATGAAGTCATGAAATTTTCCTATACATGTATGGACATGAAAACTATTATGATGAGTGAAATAAATCAGAAGGAGAGAGACAGAGACATAATAATCTCACTCATCTATGGGTTTTAAGAAAAATAAAAGACATTATTGTAATAATACCCAGAGACAATAGAGAGGAGGGGTGAGTGCAGTTACAGACATAACTACACTGACAACTATGGTGACAATGTTAACGAGTAAGAGAAGTTGAATGCCTGTCTCGAATACAGGCTGGGGGGAGGGAGGGGTGAATGGGGACATCGGTGGTGGGAATGTTGCACTGCTGAAGGGGGTGTTCTTTTTATGACTGAAACCCAACTACAGTCATGTTTGTAATCAAGGTGCTTAAATAAAAAAATAAATAAGATTAAGTAAAAGATTTTCTTTACAATGGGTGGCACAAGAAATGAACTGAACTCAAATACTGAACATCATCTCCTTTTAAATACACACAAAATTAACAACTATTTCTCAAGAAAAACTAATGTTTGTTTTAAATCTCTATGCTTTTTAAAATGTTTAATGTGCCCTTCCATTTCAGAAATGCTGGTGGCAGTAGTTGACTGCTTTGTAAAATAATGATCCGTAGTAACTAAATAAAATGCTACTGATTAGCAACACATATTTTAAACAGGTTTATGATATCAAAACATCTGGGTACTACTGGACTAAAGAAACATCCCTCCCAGGCCTAATATTATATTATTTTTGGATTAGATGCATGTTTCATAAGACCTCTCAAACTTGTATTTTGATTCATCTGTCTCATAAAATGTTTTCCCTTTTCAACCAAAGTAATGAAAACTCATCTTACTTTATGCCTTTATTATGAGGTAAATGGCTAACACAATCCCTTTGGTACACCTGTACCCTCAAATTCACAGATGGTGTGACATACCTCACTGTTCCAGTCCATCACCATCTTGGCTATGTCCAAGTAGCTACATAAGGAGATGTCTTAAGTGTCTAATAGTCACAACTTAATAGCACACTCAAGGTTTTTAGATACTATAAATTTATTGGTTCAAGTTTCAATGTATTAGTTCAAGCTATTTACAAAAACTGTCATCTGGAATAATTCTCTAAGTTTCCCAAGTAGAAAAGTGGGTAACATTAGATCATACTTTATTAAGGCAGAATAAGGATTAAATGAGCAATTGTGACTAAACTGCTTAGAAAAGCACTTGGCACATAGTAAACTCACAAATGAAACAAATTAAATTCTGAGACTGTACTTGGTAAACTTCAAGTGTCCATGACTAATGAAGCCTTTGGCTGTACACTTCAAAGGAACCCAAATGCTCCTTGTTTCTCATTAACTCTTAGAAAGACAGACTGATACCATTGGTCACAGTTCCACATCTGCTCAATAAGCCCAAAAACTTGGTAAGTGGCATCTGGTAAATTTCAACTAAAATGACCCCTTTGGAGAGAAGGTTCTGAAGTTCTTAGCAGGTCATTTTCTCTCCAGTCCCAAGAAGCAAATATGATCTTCTTTCCATTCAACCTCTCACTTAGTACATGTCCCAGATGCTTGCATGATGCTGAGACTTCCAGGAATTTGTCACTGCCATCAAAGTAAGGGGCATAGTCAGTGCCATCTCCCAGGAGAGAACTTAGATGCCATAGGTGGTTGCAAGCCCTAGCTAACAAACATCCAATAAAAGTTTAAATAGAAACTTTCACCTTTTCTTCATAGGACTATGGACACACTTTCCTTAATCAACTTTCCTTCTGATATCACAGGAGATTCAGATGTTTTATTTATTTATTTATTTTTAGTTTACTGAGACTTTCATAAAAGACCAATTTTAGTACCTACTTTTGATAACTGGAAGAAATGCAAAGATGATTCTTACCAAAAGGGCAAATAGCAAAATGTATAGTTAGTATGTTTTACAGCAGCAGTTTGGGAAGCAGTGAGAAAAGCGGAGAGAAAAAGCTGTCCCAGCCTCCTTTCCTGCAATTGCTGTATCCAGCATGTGTTCATCATGTCATTTCTGCTGTTATTCTGTACTAGTATTTATTTCAATTTTATGTTATCTAGTATGATTAGGTAGGTGTTATGGGTCTGGGGATACTCCTTTTTCATATCTATAAATTAATGGTAATTTTTGCTTTATGCCATATTGACTTAGAGATGATCTCATCAAAACACTCTCCTTTCAGATGGGGGGAACGTCTGTACACTGCTGGCACAAAGTTCCTCCCCAGGAAACATAAATAAGGCACAGCAACAGAGCCGCCTCTGCTCCACAGAATTCATTATAGCCATGATTCTGTCAATGTGCAAATTTGTAGGGTTTTATTTGTTCTTCTTCCAGTCATATCCAGGTCACTTATTATCCTGCTTCTTCCATCAGGCACTATTTTTATTTGGATATACAAGGCAGAGTATAAAAGGTTTTTATAATAGTGGATTCCTGCAGCTTGCATAACTTGGAGAGGGAACAGAGAAACAAAGTTTCAGAGTAGCCATTTAAAGCAGAAATTACCTCAACCAGGGACCATTGGCTAGGACAAGAACAGGGTAGCCTGGGTGGAATGACCATTAAAGGGCAATGGTTTCTCTGTCTTCGAGCCAGAGCCAGGCAAGACAAGTTAACTTCTGCCCATGTTATTCAGTCAGTGTTCCAAGTCTCTAATGGAGCTGTCATGCTAATAATGTAAAACATGGAGATATCCACTTGCCTGTCCTTTCAACATCTGTGACACAGTTACACTTCCACAGTCCCTGAAAGTCTCATTTCACAAATACATAGTAGGGTTGCTTTTGTCATTGCTTCCTCTCAGACATGGCCACTGAAAACAAACAGAAAACAAACACTTGATTCAAGGATTTCAGAGATGCCTCTTAAATTTCTGATAACCAAGACTCTCATCTCTTAGGGTACTTCAGAGACAAGAGAAGGCTAAGATTCTTATTTTTTTTGTTTCTAGATTTTATTGTTTGGGGAGTTTTCTGCTCTTAAACTAGAATTTGAGGAAATGTTAAACCAACAACAAGCAAATCTCCAACATGACCACATGTTTTAAATACTTATATTTCACAGTTTGTCCTCTGGTAAAAAAAAAAAAAGATGTGATATTATTATTATATGAGAGACTCCAGCAGAGTCTCTCCAGGATTGTATGCAAAGATATGTCAGTGACCTTGAGTCAAGTTTAAGACTCTTAATAAAGTTGATACCCTCCTGGCCTCCATTTGATGTATTCACATCTGAAAGGAACTCACTGGATCTCACTATTAAGTTGAGTCGTGCATCCTTTTCCTTGGGCAGGTATCTAAAGGATATATCATGAAGGTGGTATTTCCACATCTTAGAAAACAAACGAGGCTCCAGAATTCAAGAAAAAAGACAGGAGTTGAGGTCACAACATGAGATAACGGGACACAACACCAAACCTCTCTTGAGTTCTCCTCCCAATGATGGAGATCATTTCATTTCTCATATTTTTATAAAAATTGGGGAAAGACATGCTTTTTGACAAGAGATACTTTTAGAGTTAGGGTCTGACTTACCCAGGAGAGGGTGGTAAGCAGAGAGAACATTATTGAATCTCAAGTGCCCAGGGCTTTGAGGCAGGGACCAATCAATGAGAAAATAGGAAGGTACCTTGACCAGGCATTGTGTAGTACTCCTTGAAGCACTCTGAGCATTTGATAATATTGGACCCCTCACTAGAGAACTGAACAAATGTGTGTCGCTGAATTTTCAATGGACATGGTATACCAGGCAGAGCCTGTATTTTTAGCTAAAGATGTGCCACAGCAAAGGGAAAATGAGCATAAGTAGGGTCTAGTGATTTTAGGCAAAGGTAAACTCAGGGTCATGCTGTGTTTGTCAGCAGGTGTGGAGAGCTCAAGACATGGAAAAGCATTGACTTTATCTGCACTGTATATTTCCTTTTTGTTTTATTATTATTTTAAATAATAATATCTTTATTTAAGCATCATGATTACTAATATGTTTGTGGTTGGGTTTCAGTCATAAAAAAGAACATCCCTCTTCACTAGTGCAACATTGCCACCACCAATGCCCCCCATTTTCCTCCTCCCTCACCCCCTGCCTATATTTGAGACAGGAATTCTATTTCTCTCACTCTTTAACATTGTCATGATAGTTCTTAATGTGGTTATTTCTCTAACTGCACCCACCACCCGCTGTGGAACGCTTCATATTGTGGACCAGTCCTTCCAGCCCTAATCTCTAAGGTCTCTGGGTATTATTACAATAATGTTTTTTATTTTCTTAAATATCACAGATGAGTAAAACTATTCTGTCTATCTCTCTCCCTCTGACTTATTTCACTCAGCATAATAGTTTCCATGACCATCCATGTATAGGAAATTTTCATGACTTAATTTTACCTGATGGCTGCATAGTATTCCATTGTGTATATGTACCACAGTTGCTTTAGCCACTCATCTGTTGTCAGGCATCTGGATTGTTTCCATTGAATCTTGTATTTCTTAAAGACACTTGCATAGTCTCTTATTTTTCCCAAGATATGTCCTGTTTCCTTTCCTTCATCTCTTTCACTTTCTTTTCTTTTCCCTCCTGCTATCAACTACCTAGTTCCAGTAAATCTAGGACTATTAAGCATTATTGCATTAGTCATCTTAGTAATAAACTCTACAGATCTTTGTTCCTCTAGTTCTATAAGATAACAGTAAGAGGAATAACAAAGCAAGCACAGTAGGAAACAATAACCCACATCTCCAGGGGGTCTTTCCTGTATCTACCCGCTAACATAAGAGATAGTCTCTAGTGTCCTAAAGTAGATATTCTCATCCCAATACCTGTGCACAATCTTTCCCACTGCAGGGGTCATCTTATGCCTGCACCACATCCTATCCCATGTCACCCCACTGGCTTTAAAACTGTAACAGCCACAAGAGAATGACACTGGTCCTCTACTCTCTACTGCTATATTAGGATGAGAGACTCTGGAACCAAACTTTGTAGGTCAATGTGTGTGAGCTCTTAATCTTAGATGTACTTATTCATTTAGCAAGTGTTGTTTATGCTTCTGCTATAATCACATGACAAAAAATCTGTGGTCTTAGTCAATGTCTGGATGCAACATATCATCTTTGACATGATTACCTAAAAATTGTGACTTGGAACTCTTGTTCCATTTATTCTCCTTTTATTTCATTGAACCCTTACAACAAATCTATAAACTCAGCATAATTATAAGAAAGAGGGGAAAGTAAGATTAGAATATTTAGATTTTTCTTAAACATGCAACTTGGGGTCAAATTGTTTTTTTGTTTTTTTGTTTTTACCTTTTTTTTTTTTTTTTGTAGAGGGCACCAGATTCATCAAATCACTCATTTATTGCCTAAGGCAGTTGGACACAAAACGTGGCCCAGAATAAAATCTCAGTTGAAAATGAGCCAAGTCAGTTGAATAGATCCAATTTCACCAGTCTCTATCAGATCAAATGTCTGCTCAAAGAGAATTTATTTTATCAGATAATGCAAGGACCAACCTCAGAATGCTCAGAATGCCAGAAAAGAGCCACAGAATTTCTGGAACTTTCAGCAGTAGGGAAAAGTTTAACACTTCCAAATCTCTTACATGAATGGTTGTTTATTATTAAACCTCAGATGCTTAGATGCCCAAATTTTATATGCCAATAATTCAAAATAAGACAGTTTTACATCTGGAATTCTTTTACTTCCAACCAGGAAGCTAAAAGTCAAATACTTAAGGTGAATATTGACTAATTTAGTCTGGCAATCAGAGATAGAGCACCTGCCTCACTTGTATGAGGCCCTGGGTTCAATTCAATTCCCAGCACAAGAAAACAAAACAAAACACACTAATCCTCTACCCTTCCCTCTCCCAGCCCCGGATAGCCAAACTAATTATATTGAAACCACAATATAAAAATCTAAAAGATATTCAAGATGGAAGATAATATTTAAAATGTTTCAGATTCCTCCTAATAAAGGTCATGGCTTATTGTTCTCATGACTTTTCATTCCTTTTGTTCTAAATCAAAACCTTTATGCTCACCCTAACAAAATTTTAGTGCCCTAGTTCTCACCATGGAGTAAATAAGTTTCTTTTAAGATCTCCATTCACACACAAAACCCTTTCTTCTCTCCCTTACTCTTTAATTTGGAGTGGAAAACAAATTGAACCATTCCTAGTTTTTTCACATTAATAAAATAGGGAAGTTGCCTTCTATTTTGGTACTTCGAAAATCCCCTTCAATGGTTCAGTCTCTGTGTCTATCAAAGTAAAAAAAAAATTGCTGCATTTTAACATTGTCCATGGAATCCTTTGGGGCAAGAAATCTACACAAATCAGACCTTTGGAACCTTTTTTCACAACCCGTGTTTGGATAAGGAATAAAAAACATAAGTGGTACAGAAAATCTAGTGGTATGCAAAAAGTATACACATGTGGCTTACAGACTCTATGAGTCAGGAATTTAGACCCTGTCAGAGCAAAAAGCTCTTCTCAGCACCATGATGCCTTCAACTTGGATCAAAGTGTACAATACAGCCCTCTAGGGCACTGGAACTACTAAGGAATAGTAGGACCCAAGTGCAATGGAAGTGCTTTCATCTTGCTCACTTAAAAGAAGCTAGATTTATTTATTTGGAAGGCAATGAGTGGTTTTATTTGTTTGTTTGTTTGTTTTCTGAAAAGAAAGAAATAGTCAGATAAATCTAGAATCTCTCATTTGGATTCCAATAGCCAGGGTTTAGGGGGAAGTAGCCAAGCTGAGACAGGTGACTCCTCTCTACAGACATGTCTGGATTCTAGGCTGGAATGGTGGAAGGATCAGAGAATGGAAATGACTGGGCATCTCAGGGTAGTTGGAAGGGTTTTTTTTTGGGGGGGGTTGTTTGTTTTTGTTTGAATTTTGGGCCATGTCCAGAACTCAGCTCTGTGCTCAGAAATCACCCCTAGCAGGCTCAGGGGACCATATGGGATGCCAGGATAGAACCCAGGTCAGTCCTGGGTCAGCCACATGCAAGGCAAATGCCCTACGGCATCCAGGTAGTTGGAAGTTTTATGTGAAAATTGAGAATTCAAGAACAAATATTTGTAGCAGTACAAGGAGGAAACTTTGCCATCTAGTTTTAGAAACTATCACTACTACAGGAGCATTCAATAAAGTGTATGTGCATCATATGATCAAGATGAACAGCAGTCAAGCAGTCACTGGTCTATGTCAAATCTACAAGTACTTGGGCACTTTAGCAATGACTGTTCCCATAGTCTTATACCTCTGTATCATCTTCTTTAAATGTGCCCTTGTCTATAGTTTACCTGGTTTTTCCATTGGCTTCCTGCTCATAGTATAACTTTGGAGTATTCAAAGGACTCATTATTTTGTACTTTATCTTTCTAATACATGACTTTTAAAAATGGTATAGGTCTCATAACTAATTTAAAATATGCTCCAATACATAGAAAATATAGCTAAAGTGACATCCATTCACATATCTTTGAAAATACCTTTGTTTCCTCTCCACCACCACCATCACCACCACCACCACCACCACCACCATCACCACCACCCATGTCTCTGTAAGTTCACTGTGAAATAAAGCTGTTAATATGTGTAGGGTCTGTGAGTCACATATATAGCATCCTTAGAGGATTTTTGTCTATTTGAAGTGTCTATAAGGCATCATCTTGAACCATGCTGAAGGCTTACCAAAAAAGGAAAGATTGTACAGTCATTCTTGGCTTCATCTTTACCCTGAGATCACGTTTCCCTGATTGGGCCCTGGATTTAATTCTCCCCTGGGGTTTGGTTAGGAAACATTCTTCTGGGTGGAAAGATTGTCCAGGAATCTTTATAGCTGCCCCAAATTCTATTCAAAAAAATGAGCAGTTTATACTTATTTTAGGAGGGTGCTGTCAGAGGGTAACACCAGGGTTAGAGAGCTGGAGGAATAACCCCAAAGTGATGCTTAGAGGTTATTCCCAGCAGTGCTTGATGATATGTTCAGTGATGGGGGAGAAAACTAGGCCTGCCACATGCAAAGCACATGTTTTAGCTATTTCATCTATCTCCCTGATCCCAGTTTATTCTTTTTTGACTTGGGGGGTATACACCCAGTTGGTACTCAGCTGATCTCAGGAATAATAACTGAGGGTGCTCAGGGAATCAGATGGGATAACAAATATCAAACCTGGATTGGCAGTGTGCAAGGCAAGTACCCTACCCTACTGTACTAACTATTGCTTTGCTCCCAGTTTATCCTTTAGGTCATCTTTATCAACCCCACTTATTATTAGCATAACAAAAAAGACATCATTCTAAAATTCTCTCTAGTCATGGAAATCCTTTCAGAAGATTCTGGGTTTCCATATTACTGTGGCTCCTGTACTGACCAACTTTTCACCATTCTCCTTGCCATTGTGTTTACTGAAGACAGGCCTATGTTCTCTTCAGAGGTCTATTACATAACATCTTGCCTTTATCCAAAAGGAAAGCATTCTCCCAATTTCCTCTTCCTTTTCATTTATCACTTTGATATGTAAAGTCTACCTGTATCTCACTTAACCCTCTCTCCCAGTTAAATTAGTTCTGGAAGAATGAAGAAAGGTCAGTCTGGTTTGGTTCGCAGAGAGACCAGGAGGCGAGAAGCCAACCGGACTCCATGATTTTCCCCTGACTAGCTTGGTTTATTAATTCTTCACAGCTATTTTGAATCAGACCAGTTCACCTAAGTTTGGGAATATAGTGTGAGGGATGATTTTACAGAGATCCAAAGGATAAATCTTTCCTTACCATTCAGGGAATTTATCCTTAACTGAATAACTTAATTATGGTAGCTTTATTTTTAAACTCACTATATTAAATAAACTTTTTAGTCATAAAGAAAAATAATCACATTTTCTTTCCTGTCCTCACAACACTTCCACATGATATGTCAGATTCTATAGTTTCCTTAGGATACACAATGGGGTCCAGAGTGATAGCACAGCTGCTAGGGAGTTTGCCATGAATGCAGCTGGCCAGAATCAACCTGGATTCATTCTCTGGCATCCCATATGGTCCCCTGAACCTGCCAGGAGTGATTTGTGAATGCAGGGCCAGAAATAACTCTTGAGTGCTGCTGGGCGTGGCCAAAAAAAGATACACAAGTGTACCCTGCTACTTAAGTGTCCCCTACTATTCATTCTACTGTCAATATTGCTTGTCTTACATGTTTTTTAAATGGAAACTAAAGTTGTATATTTCTTACTAATTATCTACTCTCAAGTAACAGGACAAAATTTAGTATCATAAAAATTGCAGCCTGGGTGGGAGTAGCAAAAATTGTGGTGTGTGTGTGTGTGTGTGTGTGTGTGTGTGTGTGTGTGTGTGTGTGTGTGTGTGTGTGTTCACACAAATTCTATAGTCAAGAATGGGGAAATGGCGTCCTAAGTTGGACCGCCCTATAGGCTACAGTTTCTGAGAGCTTAGCTGAGATAACTCCAGAGCTGGAGTCACAATAATGGGGGTTTGAGGGCTCCAATATCAAACTGAGAACTCATTTTTAGACTTCATTCACAGAACAGTCCTTTGAAAATGCATGGCCTGCTCATGTAGGTCACGGTAAGTCTCTGTAATGGCTCATTCTCTTAAGTAAGTGTCCCTGCAGCTTAATGCCTCCCACAGATGGTTACTGAAGTTAAGTCTCACTTCCAGTGTATTCTGTGCCAGGACAGAGCTGAGCATGACCAAGATGGAAAATGGACACAAACCTCTCTCTTTCTGAGAGAGTGTCAAAGAACCTGTGGTCAATTTTTAAAACTTCTCATGACATTGATTTTCAAAAATAGCAATAAAGATAAAGTTACAATAAATGGGCAACTTTGAAAGATTATAAGGGCTACATTTATTATCATCCTCATGGAGGGAATGGGACCCAATCCACAGAATCTCTGTGGAAGATCAGGAAGAGGGAGGCATCTAAAAGAAATCTACAGAGGAATAATAACAAAGGGAAAACATAATTTCCTCCCCAAATTAAAATTACTTTGACAAATGATGAACCACCCAAAAAAAATCAAGAGCAGAGGGGAGGGTATCATGCAGATACTAACAAACCATGCCTCTGCATATTTTAAAATACAAAATCTATTGTGATTTATTTTTATGATTTGATGCAAAAGGTTTTCCCTAAGTCTGAGTAGCAAACAAAAATATTTACTGAGATGTGATTGGGAGTAGGGATAAATCTTATCAAAGAGGGAAGGCAGAGGGGTTGACTATTTATTTTTCTTGTCTGGGGGTGCTGGGTATAAGACCTAGGTTGAACACATGCAAGGCAATGACCTGCCTACTATACAATTATTCTGGGCCATGAGGTTGGGTATTTCTTTAGGGAAGGCAAAGGGTATTAACATGATCACACTTAGAGTTGGGTCTTAAACCTGGTAGCACCCTATTAGAAATGAGGACACTGGAGCCCAGAGAGAGGAAATATTTAGACTAAGGCGAGCCCATAATCAGCTTCTCTAACTAAGCACCATGAAATATGAGTATCTAGAGTTATTCAACTACAAAAGCAAATAATAACAGTGTACCAGGTCACAGAAGATTAAGTAAATGTAGGATATTTTCTCAATTTCAAAACTTCATCCCATACATTTTTCATAAGCTATAGACATATTTTACTACTTTTTTCTGCTCAGAGATATCTGATCTGTTGAGTTCAATATGTCACAAAGTAATATATTTTCATGATGTTCCAAAAAGCACAGTAATTTCTCAATACTTTACTGCTGGACAAGTTTAACAATGATCTCAGTGCTGATATTGTGTAATGGAGAGGAAGATTAGTTCTCATTCTCTCATCATTGCAGGAGTGTCACCTGAAACAGCTCCTTATAAACTGGCATTAGCAAAGGAATAATAGATGGAAAGATACTTTAGATGAGTCAGGGTACAGAGACTGTCCTAGATAAATTCTCAGGTAGCATTCTTTGGATTTTTGTTTTGGGGGTCACACCCATTGGTGCTCATGGATTCTCTTAGATATGTCCTCAGGAGTCATTCCTGATGGTTGGTGCTCCGGGGACCACCTAGTGTGCCAAAATTAAATTGTCAACTGCATGCAGGGCAAGTACCTGCCCACTATTCTATCTCTCAGGTCTCTCATATATATATTGGGTTTTTGGGCCACACCCGGCGGTGCTCAGGGGTTACTCCTGGCTGTCTGCTCAGAAATAGCACCTGGCAGGCACGGGGGACCATATGGGACACCAGGATTCGAACCAACCACCTTTGGTCCTGCATCGGCTGCTTGCAAGGCAAACACAGCTGTGCTATCTCTCCAGGCCCTCATATTTCTCTTATAATAGTACTAATCCCATTTGTGTAGACCACATCCTCCATTTCAAAGGTTCCAAATTGTTAAACTAACATTTAAACTTTGGAGAACACATTCAGTTTATAATATATCCATATATTACACATACATTAAATATAAACACATGTTTAATTTATAACATGTACGTGTAGAAATATATGTATGCTAATTTCTTACTTTGAACCAAAATTTTAGTCCATTTCCTACTAGCCAAGACAATTCTACATTGGTGCCCGCATCTCTCACTTTTTTTTAGTATTTTTTATTTATTTAAACATCTTGATTACAAATATGATTGTGATTAGGTTTCAGTCATGTAAAGAACACCCCCCCTTCACCAGTGCAACATTCCCATCACCAATGTCCCAAATCTCCCTCCATCCCACCTCACCCCCACCTGTACTCTAGACAGGCTTTCCAGTTCCCTCATTCATTCACATGATTATGGTAGTTCTTAGTGCAGTTATCACTTTAATGAGCTTTAAGAATTAAAAACAAGCCATGTTCAAACTGGGCCAGCTCTATAAACTCACTCTTTTCTCAAACAAGATGTAAATTGAGCTGGGAAAGGTTATAGCTACACTGGCCCATGCAGCACAAAACCAGTCATCTTAGGGGGGAGAGAGTGAGCCAAGCCCCCACCCTGCTGAAGTCATGTTTGATGCCTCCATCACCCAGAATCACCATTTCCTGATTGCCCCTACCTCATCACTGATTCTCAACAATTCCCTATGGGGATACCTATCTGACCACACTTCAGGTATGCAAGTTGTTGAGCTGATATCATCAATAATTTTTTGGAGCATGTGAGGGCACCCTCGCCTGCATCTTCCTTATTCCCAGAAAACCTGGCACCTATAACCATGCCCACAAATGCAATTGCTATATTTGAACCATGTCTCCTTCCAAGAGGCCCTGTAACTGTGTATATGCCCTTAAAATTCAAAGCTTTGTAAATTTCAATTTCTGGACAATTTCATTTGCTTGATGCTGTCATCCCCAAAGGAACATAAAACAACAAGAGTTTACTAAACCTTCTGCCATTGTATTAATGACTTCACTGGTGATAGAATAATTATCACAAATTACCTTGCTACCGTATTTTATTTCTTTGTTCTCTTCTCTTCCATTTTATTTTTTTCATTTGTTTTTAATAACTTTGCTTTCACTTAGCTTGAAAGAAATGCATTATGATCAACTATGTAAACTATGTGATGCATTTTCTTTAAATAAATAAAAATTAAGAATAAAAACATATACTGCCTTTGTCTTGTAATATTTTTTCCAGGATATATTTTAGTCTTGGAAAATAAAGGTAGTCTTTCCATTCAAATAAAAGTAGAACTTACTATCTAGTAAGTAGCATAATATTTATATTCATTTAAATAACTATTACTCTTTCCAATAAACTTGGGCTCCTTCCTGCAGTGCTTTCTCCTGTGTATACAGGTTATCACTTTGCCCTCTTCATGTGGCTCTGTGTGAACTGGTTCTGGGAGATCATAAATATGCTGATGCTTCAGTTACTGTCATTCTGTGAGTGATCATCTGTCTTTGTTTTCTGAACCAGAAGGGTTTAGACCTTATACTATTTTATAGGAAAGGCTAGAAAACTCCTTACAGTGCAGAGAAGCAAAGCAGACCATTCACAGTTCTTGACACAGAAGCTCCACTACAGGAGGTTGTTGCCAAGGGAAAGTTTTTTTTGAATACTCAGGGCAAAATTATTGCTGCTTTCTTATAGACATTTTCTGTATTTTGAGTTTCAACCTTATAGAGGGACTGAATAATTCTGCTATCTTAAGAAAGAGATGCAAGGTTAAAGCAAAATGAGCTGCAAATAAAGCAACACTGCTGCACTGTTTATAATAACTGCAAAACTTCCCCCAAACAGGATATCAGTAAAATTGTAGTAGAGCCATGCAGTGAAAACTGTTATCAAACAAAACCCATGGATGTGTCTGTTTACATGACATTTACAAAACATCAGGTAAAAACTGAAATAGATTTTTTTTTAAATTATTCCAAGATAATAATACCTCTCTGACCACACTTCAGGTATGCAAGTTGTTGTTCTCTTGAGAAGAGAAAACAATTCCTGAATAAGATGCCATTCATCTTTTAAAAGGAAGAGGCTTCCCAACTGTACTCTAGGGTCCTGGTATCATTCCCAATGGTGTGCCAGTGAGTCAATGTGAGGGCTTAAGGATGATGAGGTGTTTTGAGGCTCCAAGTGGTGTTAGAGATTATCTGGGCCACCCCACAGAGTTCAGAAGCTTCCAGGACACGTTTTTAGTGCTTTAAGGACTACATAGTACTGAGGATAAAACTAGGATCAGTCACATACAAACATTTTAACCACTATACTATCTCTCTATCCCAATAACTTTATAGAGATTAACATAAAATGATGACAAATATATATCGTTTATATAAGGTTGCTAAATTTTGTATATATCAGACTTATATTAAAAGCCAATAAACATTAACTACCAGTCTTTACCACAGAATTTTTTAATTAGGATTGGTGTGTGTCCTAGAAATAGTTGTTTTTTTTTTTTTTTCAGAGAACATTGGCCTAGAAGTTCCCAGAGGGTAACTTAATGACAGGTATTCTGCATGAACCGAGAGCTCTTTTATCACCCTCTGGGCTTACCTGTGTTTTCTCCTAATTCTACAATGAAACCTGTATTTCTTGTTCACAGACAGAGGAAATTAATCAGGCAGATAGCTCTGTTCTCTTCAGCATATCTTACAAGTGTGTAAATTTGCAGTAAGAACAATGGTAAGATCTAGGGACCATCATGGGCACAATCTGAGTCTACAGATCAGTAAAAACACAAGACCCTTCCCACAGCCTGCAAGTCCAGGGTACTGAGAAACTTTGGAGAAGAGATTCATGTTTTGACTTTGTTTAGAATAACTCTTCAAGAAAGCCATGATTTTAATGTGCTCAAGAAGTAAATCTATAGCATGCCTCAACCTCTCTCCTTTCCTTATCTTCAACATTAATAGCAGCTCCATCAAGAGTCCACAGTCCACTCTCTGATGACAAGCCTCACCCACAGATAAAGATCATTGTTGATATATTGCTTTTGACCCAAAATATGAAATGCATATCAATCCTGGTCTTTTCTGACAAAATGAGCTCCTGACTGCAGGAAGTAGTGCCAAGATATGGCCATCCCAATGCCGTTGGTACTGAGTTTCAGTGCGAAAGATTCCTGACTCAGTGGTTAGTCCTGATCTGTCGCCTGAATTCTGACTTTGGTCTTTACTATTGATTGGTCTCTGGGACAATCAGAAAATGTATGGCTTTTTCCTTTGTAAGATGAACATAACACTCTCAACTTCACAGATGAAATACTATGAATCCTGTAGCCCAATGAACAAGAAAATTCTACATGTTCCCATCAGAATACTAAGCATCTTCTCTCCAGCAGGATTCATTTCAATATATTACTACCTTTAAGAAATTGCATTAGAATCTTCTTTCTGTTTCTCTACTGCTTTTTTCTTGTTGGCACTGCTGTCTAAGACAAAGCAGACAATACTTTCTTCTGTTCACCTTTACTCTATATAAGTCAGAACTTTAAGGACATGGACTCAAATCAAATGTGACTGGACCAAGTCAATTGGGTAACTAGGAGAGACCAGAGGAACCTCTGCCTTCACAATTTCATTATTCTTCTTATTCAACAGCTTAGACTTGTAGGTTCAGAAATATGTTTCTGTAAATAATGGGAGTGACTCAGTTTCTCTGCTATACTCTTCGCAACTAATTTCATAGGCTTTTGAGCTTTAAAAACAAAATGTCAATGGGTTTTATTTACAGTGAGTAGTAAACTGGTGGTAAATTGCATTCTTTGTAGACATATGTCTAAGTCACATTATAATTATAAAATGCTGATGATTATAGAATAAGAAAATTCATATTTTATGAGCATGATGCAATCTTATAGATAAATATAGAATACCCATAATCTAAATCTGCACATGATGAATTAAATTGAGTTTGGGGCATTGAAGTTAAGTGGCAGAGTGGAGGCTACTTGTTCTCTATTAATTTATTTTTTTTGCTGCATTCTCAGTTTGATTATTGATCTATCAACTTACTCATGACTCACATTTTGTTTGCTTCAGGGCAACCTTCTAGAATTTAATGGGACTTGGAACGAATGTGTTTAAGTGAAATCTTTGATGATTTTTTAGGAACAATCTTGTTTCTGATATTAGAAATAAATTTTGGGTTCAATGAGGAAAACCCCCATATACAACTCAAAGCCATCGATAATAAATTACTTTTCAAAGGAAAATAGAACTTATGTCTTTGAACAGAGCTAGATTAAAGACTACATCCATGAAAATAGTATTTATCAAGATTTAGCAAGGTATTGAGTAGTATAGAGTATCATATTAGATTTTGCTTGAGGAATTTGTCTATCATAATAAGAATTCTCACATATGGAAGTAACTTTCTCATGCTGTATGGGGAGAAAACATCGTCAATGGTTGTCTCTGGTGTGAGATTCAAAGTCTTGGGAAAATCAGTAAAGAAATGTAAATATTTAAAAAAAAAGAAATCTAAGTATATATGTGAATATAAGTTTTCATCTAGTATAACAGTAAAGATATTTTTCTAGCCTTTCCTTTGAGATCCGCTTACAGGTCTTTTGCATAATTAATGATGGGTATTTTTTTTGGGGGGGTACATCAACTAGGGCAGGGAACATGTTACTGAGGAACCTACAAGGCAGTCTTTGTGGCACTCCCTAAGATACAGAAGAACTTCACTGGTGTTGGAGAAGAAATCTAGGAGGCATATGATGCCAGTGATACAATTCAGGGCATTGAGCATTCTAAGCATGCTCCACTTGAGCTATAATCCAGGCTCAGACCTTGATTTCTTAATGATTTATCATGTGTATTTAAGAATTCTTATAAAGTAAAAAAATAAACATAGCCTACAAATTGTCCTGAGTGTAATAAAAGTTTTAAAAAATAAATTTAATAACGAATTAAGTTGGCATGTTATGTAATGTTATATGTGGTAGACAATTTTGAATTTACAGTTGTCTCTTTCTACTTTGGGGCCAAGGTAATATTTTCAAGTCACAAACATTTCTGTCAGCTACAGGAAAGCTTTTAGGTCACAGGCACTGGGCGCAAAATGTCCAACAAATAAAATTAAAAATTAGGGGCCAGAGAGATGGCATGGGGGTAGGGCATTTGCTTGCATGCAGAAGGACTGTGGTTCGAATCTCAGCATCTCATATGGTCCCTCGAGCCTGCCAGGAGTGATTTCTGAGCATAGAGCCAGGAGTAACCTTTGAGTACTTCCAGGTGTGACCCAAAAACAAACAAAAAAAAATTAGGTACCTAAGTCACTAAGAGTGGCAAAGCAGGGCTCTCCACAGAGGCTGATCTAATTGCAGAAGCTCACCTTACACCTAGTGAGCTAGAATTTCTGGCATATTCATTTTCAACAAATTGAATGGAGGCATTATTTGCCTACCAACATTTGACAGCTCTTGATCTGGGCTTAAGGTCAGGAAAAGTGGGAATGGTCAAAACAGTCCATGAGGATGCTGGTGGGTAGCCAACTCTAGCCTACCTAATACCCTTCAACCTAGGCAGAAGAAGATGCCAAGATAGTTAAGTCAGGTAGCAGCCTCTGATCCATAGTGGAAATTAAATCCCTTTTTTCTAGAAATTGCACAAGCCACAGATAGGCTGCCTTCAGCCCCCAGATGTGGAGTCAAGTTCCTGTTCTCAACTGGGACTGAATAATTTATAATCCCATTGTGCTCAATCCAAAATAATCAGCCTGTCTGTTGAGGCAGGGCTGAGGTCCATGCTTTGAGGACATACTCATAAATCCTTAAGCACTTTTCTAACCAGTTGGAAAAAAATTTATGAAGTGGCTTTTGAGAAACACAGAGCTGGTTTTCTGCAAATGTACAATCAGGAACAAGTCTGCAAACAAATTTTCACAGAATCCTGAGCCCTATCTGGGGTCTTAAAATGTTGGGGAGGGTTGGGGTGGTTGTGGAAGGCTCAGAAAACTGCATTATATATACATACATATATAAGCATATATATGCATACATATATATCTATATTGAACCAGCTTCCAGATCCTTTTTTAGGGTCAAGATGTGAACTGACTCTTCCTCAGGGTGATCCCACCTGGTTATCTCAGCTTCTGGGTCGAGCTGTGGTCTCTATCAAGATGTCCAACTTCTCTTCAAGGTAACAAAGATGGCTGCTCCCTTCAGAGAAATTGCAAAATGATGGAAACTACCTGAAAATCCCCAGAGATGTAAGAAATGCTCAGTTGTGTTAAACGCAGCTCATCAGCCTGTCTGTGGAAACGGCACAGGAGTCTTGGCTTCAAGAACATACTCATAAATCCTTAAGCACTTTTCTAACTACTTGGAGAAAAGTTATCATTTATTAAAGCCTATCATTTATAATGTTTTTAATACAGAGTTCCTCCCTGTTCCCAGAAGCCATTTCCCTGAGGCCAGCCCAATGGAAGTCAGTCTGGTACCTTCTGAGATGCCTGAATTGGGGAGAAGAAAGCGCCTCTCAGGCCCCCACATCTTTGCCCCTAAGTTTTACATGAATAGTCTCTTGGGCCCCCTACTGAGTCCACTTCACCTCAATTTGTCTGGGTCACCTAACAACTGGCAACCAGAGAAGCCATTTTGACCTCTTGGGTCAAGATAATGTCTCCTTCTGTGTAACAGAAAGAACCCTGTGTCCTCAGACCTTCTCTAGAAAGAGCTAACGAGAAGTAATTCATTTGTTAGGAGCAGTTGTCACGCTTACATGATTTTTACCTTAGGAGTCAAAAGAAATTGGTTATTTTAGGAAATTCATATTACCGCATATTCTAAACGACAATCTTTGGGCCCCTTGGCATTACCTTCCCTCTAAAAGCAATAACATTTGCCTGGGTAGGAAGTGTGGTAGGAAAGTTATAGAGAAAGTAGAGCTTTTCTGGCACTGAAGTCACAGCAGGAGTAGTTGGGTCCTCTGGCCTCAGAGACCTGCATCTTTTCCCTTTGTATCTGCCTTCCATCTCTCAGGAACAAGGACTGGACTGAGTCCAAACAATCAACTGTGCAGACAATATTAAATATCTATAGATGCAAGTGACAGTCAATTCTGGGAGATGTCACTTGCAACTTGACTCAACAATTCAGTTAATGATTCTCAATTATTGATTCTATTCTATTTTTCAATAGATTGATTCCAATCTCAACCCGTCTTGGGCTAAAATAGTAAACTCCTGTTCTTGTGAGAATTCAAGGATGAAAAAACAGTGGGGTGATTATGTGATGGTGATTTCCCTGTGCTGTTCAACCCCACATTAAGCACCAGGGATTCATCAGCTGAGATCTGAGGTGTAGCACCGGGTTTGAACTATCTAGTGACCCTGAGAACGAGCTGTACTTGGAGGTCAGATTCTCCCTCCTCTGAGACTCCTAACTTTGCCAGGTAAGCTCTATTACTCAGAAAAATCCCTCTTTCTTCTTCCTTCCTGGTGAAATGTTAATCACTAAGACTGGGCTCAAATGTCACCTCCACTGGGACTCTTTTGCCCAATGATTGCAGTGGAATCTTATCTTCCTGGCCCTGCCTGCTTTCAGTCCCATTAGTGAGATCCAAAGTACGGAGAAAGGTACTGTGAAGGACATGCAACATACCACACACACACACACACACACACACACACACACACACACACACACAAAACACACACAGAGCTGGAGAGACAGCTTCAGCTGGGCACTTCTCATGGGCTCACGGCTCTGCAGACATGCTCTCATTTTCACCTCCCTGTGCTCTATAGGAGCCAGATAGAGCTCACACCTTCATACAAAGGAGAAAATGAGGCTTAGGAAATTCAAGAAACATCCAAGGTGTTGCATCTGGAATAAGAAAGTTGAACTTGAGTCTAGTCCTGTTTCTCCAAAACTCAGGGCCTAGACCAGTGCTATATTTATCAGTCAAGGATGCAAAAGCAGTTCTAATCTCTAAGAGTTATTGGAAATTGTGATATAAGTTCTACAGAGGTGGAAATGTGTGTGCACCCACTGAGAAAAGTCAAAATCAATAAACACCCTGGCATAAGCCCTTATCGCAGTGCCAGTGAGTGGGTACACAGCCTGAGCAAAAATACACAGGGAAGCTTGGCTTTCACCAAGACAAAAATTTTGAAGCAAGTGGTTTATTGAAAGCATATTTCAGAAATTCCCCAAAAACAAATGGAGGGAAGAAGCTCCAGCTAATAAAGAGTGCTTCACAAGCACATATTCACTCTGAGCATCTAAGACCCATATCTCTTATTACTCTATTCTCTTATCCTCTTATCTTTCTCCCTATCCCCCACTTTCTCTCTCTACTCCACTTCCTCTCTCAGGAGTCTCTGCCAGTGCTTGTCAAGGGCCAAGAGAAAGCTGTGTTTCTTTTGGAAGAGAGAGAGGAAGAGGAGAAGGAGAAAGGGAATGGAGAGCCACTGAGAAGTATTTCCTGGCTTAGAAGCTTCTCCAAAACAAGCTTGGAGAAAACTCCTATCCAGAGTGGATCTAGGCTCTGCTACTTCCAGATGAGAACCTTTGCAGCAGACTCAAAGGTGGTGCATCCTGTCTAAGGCACAGACACTTATTTTCTACCTTGAGTAGTTAGCTGCTTCATGTCTCAGATCATTACCAGCACTTAAGTTTCTAGCCCAAAGATTCTAGTTGTCATTTGGAAGGAAAAAAAGATCAAGTTCTCACAGCAGCTAAGTGTCAACAGCAAGGCCTTAAAAGGCATGAGAAGTCTGTGCCACTGACCAGCTACACTTCATCCAGAGAACTTAGAGAAAAATATCAGTCCTGGCTCCTTTCTCAGCTCTTTCATGTAGAAGAACTTCAAAAAGCAGCACCTATGCCATTTCCTGGAAAGAAGTGCACCCACTGTTGTTTGTGTCATTTCCTTTTCAAGGCATCCATGTTAGAAAGCAGTTCCAGCTTATTATTTCTGCCTCTGCAGCTTTTGTCTCTCCTCCTGGAAGTGGCTAAGCAAGTGAGCTCGGAACTCATCACTTCCTTTCCTCCTTGGCTCCATCTTGGTTCAGATGGAAAATGTGAATTTTCCCATATCACGTGGCTACTTTGGGCCTCCCCTCACGACCCCTCAGGGAACTCCCACCCATGTGGACAAACCAGCTAGAGAAGAATGTGATGGTCACAGCTTTCAGTTCCCCATTAGATCCACCTCCAAGAATGGAGGCTTCTTCTATTTAGCCCTATATCCCAGAAATGGCATAAAGCCATATAGGTTGTGTGAAAACACCATTAGCAACATAGCAAAGATATTCAGTACCAAATTAAAAGAAAGTTAGTATCAAAATTAAAAATAAATCAAAAATTAAATCAAATAAATCCAAAAATAAAAAGAAGTAGAGAAGAAAATGTCAGCTTGCTCTTCAAACACAGGTAAGGGACTATGGGCACCCAACAGGCCACCCCCTTCTGTACACACACAACTCCCCCCAAACACCCTTCTCCTGTGTCCATCCATGTACTCTGTCCTCTACAGCTCTGCAGTGCTACACCATTGGTACCCGCAGCTGGGGGTTTTTCCAATGGGTCCATCTGTCTTTCCTTTAGTGTCACAGGTCTTAGACATGCATACGCATTCCAAGTAGCCCTGTACCATCATAACTCAGAGCCTGACATGCAGCTTTAGGTATATCAGGACAATGGTGAAGGGGTCATGCACCTCTAGAATTGATAGCTGTCCACAGTTTTGACATTTAGAGAAATCACTGGCACTAAAACTTTAAAATAATCCATTTAGATTAAATATTAAACTTGTTGATGGGTTTCCTCTCATGCCTTGTAGAGAGCTCAGAGACTTTTGTCCCCAAGATTCTGAAGGTTGCCCACAAGGATAGAGCTTATTCCCATACCCAGAAGCAAGACAATGTCAGAATGGAGAGCAGAAGACACTGAGAGAAGAAAAAGTGAGGATTGGCTCTTAAACAGTTTTTATCCTTGCTTCAGTGGTCGTGCCAAGACCAGACAGGTCAGGAATGACTCCCATTCCATCTGGTCTTTCCTTAAACAGTTTATTATATAGACTAGTATGCTTAATCTGTGCTTGAAACTCCCAGGCTATGGGACACAAGTTACTAATTGCTGTCTCCAGAGGTCTCCTAAAATCTCACCAACAGGAGACTCTAAGTATGTGGTGGTGAACTGAGTTTACACTAATCAAGGAAGAAAACAACTGACCAACTGTGAGTTATCATCAAGGCCAGGACTGAAGCTATTTTATCCTAAGATAAGCCTCCCTCTCCACTCACAGATGAGAACACAGAGATGTTACAGAACTGTTATATGGCTGAGGCAGAAATTCAAATTCAGAGCTGAGTGACAGCAAGGAGCATTCTCCAAAATATCAGGACCATTAAAACAGAAAACAAAAACAAACAAACAATAAAAAAACATGCTCTGGTCCCCAGGGAGATGGTACCTACAAAGTGCTCCCAGCTCCAAAATTACTGGGTGCACTACACAATTTAGAGCATTAAATAATTAGAAGTAGTTGTACTTAATCAAAATCAGAGGGTAATTTGAGCAAAGAAATGAGGGCTGGAGTGCTTCTGTGACTCTTGTTTGAATGAAAGGTAGGTATGAATGGGTCACTCAGTATGACAGAGGGGCAGCTTCCATGCACACTTGCTCTTTGAGTGAGGACTTGTGCTCCGTGTCCAACACTCCCCATCCCGTGAATCATAGGTCAGGCAAGAAACACAACAAAGCAATTTGCCTCTGTAACTAATTCCTCTTGTCTGTAGCACTGAAGGAGCAATACTTTAACAGCCAGTGAGTTGGATAATTGGAAATAGGGCAACTCTCTGAACAAGCTGAAGAAGGCTGAGGAAGGCTGGTTTTTATCAACCTTGGAGCTATTTTTTATAATCAGTGTCTATGTACAAAAAATAAAATAAATAAATGCAGATAAAGAATAAGCAAGACTTCTTTCTAGTCCCCCAGCAGAGGCAATTTTTAATACTCTCTCGAAGCTCTATTAAATAATAGTGAAACTCAACTTCCTGCCTTTAGCAGGAGGTAGGTTATTGAACTAGCACTTCTGCAGATAGAGCAAAATTTTGCTAGCATCAATGTTCTGTACAATACGGACAGGCGACAAGGGCAGGACTTCTGGAAGGAATTTTGCTTGCTGATTTCCAAATATATCCAAACATCTCTGTGCCTTTGTAATAACTTGCTGACTAAAAATTCTAGCAGAATAGCAGCATGCCCATAGACATGGAATAGGTTGTGTACACACACATATGCACACATACACGCACATGAGAACACACATATACACACATACTCCTCCCAAATAGGCCACTTTTCTACATGCTATCTCATATTTTCATGATATCAGCTAATTTTCACCCCAAACTAAGCCAATGTCTATCATTTTGGAGTATTGTAGAACTCCTTAAGAATTTGTATTCATGGACCCTGAGAGATAGCACAGCGGTGTTTGCCTTGCAAGCAGCCGATCCAGGACCAAAGGTGGTTGGTTCGAATCCCGGTGTCCCATATGGTCCCCCGTGCCTGCCAGGAGCTATTATTGAGCAGACAGCCAGGAATAACCCCTGAGCACCACCGGTTGTGGCCCAAAAAACAAAAACAAAAAAAAGAATTTGTATTCATGAGGATAAAAGTGACAGTACAGTAGGTAAGGTGCTTACAAAGCACATGACTGCCTGGGTTTGATTTCTATCATCCCATATGGTCCTCTGAGCACAGCTAGGAGTAATTCCTGAGCTCATAGCCAGGAGTAATATCTGAGGATCACTGGGTGGGGCTCCAAAAATTTCCATTCATACCCAAGGCATCATCTATTTTCTTACCCCATTAACTCTTTTCTAATTAACCAAATTTTTTTCAGGGTAGAGAGAGGGAAGAAGGTAGGTCATTCTCAGAGATAATCAGGGACTCTTTATTCCTGGTCTCTGTGCTCATGAGTGATGCCTAGCAGTGTTCAGAGGACCATATACAAGTGATTGAACTGGGGTCAGCTGAATGCAAGGTAAATGCCTTCCCACCTGTACTATTTCTCCAGCCCCTGAACACAGATTCTAACTAGAAAGTAATGGACTCCAGATCAAACTGAAGTCTTCCTGGGATGTGTGATGAAGGAAAACCAGTCCTGGGACAGAAATCTTCTTCAAATTGACAATTGGACAATAATGTACACCAGGCATAATCTTTGCTCCTTAAAAAAATATAGAAAGTATTTTATTCTTCAAAATTTGGAGGACAAACATTGCATTTACTCTGTATCAATACCTGATTGAAATGAAGACCAAGGGTAAGACCCCAAAACAAGCTCAAGACATAAAAAGAGTTGAGAGCTCCTTATGCATAGTGAAGACAAGAGAAATGTGAATTTCTGAGGGAGAATTCTGGAATGGGGAGAGAAGTCACTGCTACTTGGCAGAAAGGAAAGAGTGATGGAAAGTGACCAAAAGGATCCAGAAACAAGAGCCATTATGCAATAGGTCTGAAGCATTAATATCTAATGGAGAATATTCAAGACAAACCTCCCAAGTATTAAGAAAACATCTCAATGTGAATGAATGAGAGAAGTGGAAAGCCTGACTCGAGTATAGGTGGGGGTGGAGATTTGAAAGAGGGAGATTTGGGACATTGGTGATGGGAATGTTGCACTGGTAAAGGGGGGTGTTCTTTACATGACTGAAACCCAACTACAATTATATTTGTAATCAAGGTGTTTAAATAAAGATATTTTAAAAAAGAAAACATCAATATTGTGCATAGCTCCCTGTCTGTTCGAAAGCCCTCACTAACTTCCTGTTACTGCAAAGGCACTATGTATATTTCTATAAAGCTTTCTCACCCCAGGACCACTTTGATAATTCCCCAGTTGCTGAACCAAGACCCCACATTCAAGGACACAATGAGTTCACAGTTTGTTCCACCATGGACAATCTCCAAGACTTTACTCTGCTCCAGTACCCTGTGCCAGAGTGATATTGACTGATTCTTTCCACTCCATGGGGAACCTGACTTTTCTTAGAACTTGTCTTCCCACCAGCTTCTATGATGTTCACTCTCCTTCCTCATCACTGACCCATCCTATGGTTCACTCAAATGACCTTCCGTTTGCCCCTCTCTCAGACCTACCCCTCAGCTGTGTCCCAATGGGAGTCTTAGCCACTCAAATACTCCTAAATGCCACAGCATACAGGCAGCCTGCTCAGATGTAAAGGACTGTGGCTGTCACCGTCTGTCACTTTCTTCTGCTGGTGATAACTTTGAGTCATTGCTCCAGTCTTCCTAGTGGCAGTGTCCTGCTCATCTAGGTCCTAACCTCTCTGCTTGAAACAATGTTGTTTGATTATAGCTACTATTTTCTTCTATCACTCACAAAGCCTTGCAACTGTTCAGAGCACCAAATACATTCTAAATAAACAAATGAACCATAGCTAAATTGGCTTCTCTCTAGCAGGCTCAGATTTTTTTTTTTTTTTGAGCAGATTCATAGGCTCCCTTTAACTTGTAGAACTCCACCTGCTGGAGAAATCTTCTGTTGCCTTTTCCTTGAACCCATTTGTTCTTAATTTGGGATAGTAAAGGAGTATGTCTCAGCTCGGGAATTTATATGGGAATTTGCACAGTGAAAGAGCAAACATTTGTTTGCACACTATTAAATATATTAGAGCCTACGACAGGTCAATAATATATTTTGTGATAGCTGAGCCCAGATGCCCTATTTCAAGGTTTGCTGAAAACTTTGAAGTCCTTTCCAACCCTTCATTTGGGAAATTATGTGTTACCATTGGAATCTGATCTCTGGGAGCCAAGTAGCTCAGGAGCTATAAGAGCATGCCTTGTAAGTTTGAAATCCAGAGTTATATTCCTGAAGCTACCCACAGGCAATGATCATCATCTCTGTAGTACTGTTGTATGGGACCCAGGCATTAATATGCCATGTCTGGTGCATTGCATACAGACATTTGCATCCCTTGATAAGCAAATTCTGCAACTAGAATAGGAGTGAGTTCTGCTTCCATAAGGTGCAAGAGCACAACTAAAAGGAGTGCAACCTCTAGCAAGTACAATTGATGTATAACTCTTAGTCAGCAGCACCCACTAGAGCATATGCAACCACCTGCCCTTGCAATGATGGAAACAACAAAGGAGGGGGACAAAAGAAAATGAGTGCACTGTGGAAGCATAACCCTGTTCTGTGTCCCCATGCTAGGCAACTGCCAGTTTGGGCTTTGAGCATCCATGTTCATCTCCAGTATAAATGAGACCACATGACCTACAGCCTACCATCAGGCTCCATGAAATCTCAGCAAAGACACAATTCCCCCAAAGTTAGAACATCATCTTTCAGTCTCATCTCAATTGGTCTTTCCTTTCACCTGGAGATACAGGTATCTCGGGGAAGGACACACCTGCTAGAAACGCTGTCTGGATGGCTTGTTCAGCAGGATAACATGTTTACAGGAGATACTCATATGTGCTCCTCCTCTGCCTGGTGACAATTTTGAGCTGGATGGCCAGAGTGGGTGGTCAAATCATGGACTTTGTCCAGACCAATCCAAACCAACTCACAGCACAGTTCCAAATCTCTGATTCAGGGGGCAGATTCAATCAACCAAAAGAATTTGGAAAATCTGGATCGGAGGGCATAGACACTAGAGTCAGAGAGCCTGCTCCAATGAAAAAGGCATTAACTAGCCCCTAGGTGTAATTATCTTTGACTTTAGGAGATATTCAATTCATCACTCTTGATCATGACAGGCATTGGTTTGAGTTGGGCTAAGATGCACAAGACAGATTAGATTCATCAATGCTGCCTTTATATCTAAGATCTTCTCTCTTTCTCACTCTCTTTCCTCATCTCTTTCTTCCTCTTCCTTCTCCCCATTCTCCCCCCTGAAACTGTAGTATATTAGGAGTATCCATAGAGGGGTTACATAATGGGAGATTACTGACTGCTTTCATCTTTGTCCTAAAACTCACCAGTATACAGGGCTGAGATTTCCTAGAGCAGTGCAAGTCTGTTGGTTAATTTTATCCCTTGCCCCAGCTCCCCAGAAGTTATATGGACCCCATATGAAAGGACCTGAGATAGTTCTGAATCCCCCAAACCAGTCAGGAAGCCTTGGTGAGCCAGCTGTGTCAGAAAGAAAGAAATACAGAATGATTTCTCTCACACGTGGAAATTACAGATACACAGTAAAATAATTAACAATAATGGTTTCTAACACAACTCAATTCTAACACAATATGAAGATAATTGGGATTTTCTAAGAATGCTCAAAAAATGCAGCCTGTGATCAAAAGAGAGAGAACAGAGGATATTGCATATAGTCAACCCAATTTCGAGCTGTACCACCACATCTGGTCCCCTGACCTCTGCTAGGAATAATCCCTGAGCACATGTATATGGCTTGAGAACATAGATCAATTGCACTTGAATCGCACGGGGCCTGGAAATCTGCAATGTAAACAGTTCTCCTTCCCCAAGGCATCCTCTGGTCCCCTCAAAATATGGGTCTTGGAAAGATAACAAACCTAGCTCCATAGCTATTCTTCCAGGTGCTGTAGAAAAACTGAAGTATGCAGGAGAAATGGAGAACAATCCAAACCAGTTTCTCTCATCAAAGGATTCTGAGTGGTTCCTCATCCATGCCAGAGCCACCAAAGAAGCACATGACCCTACCAAAGCCAGGTTCATGATACTGGAGTAAGAATCTCTAGAAATTGAACCTGTTTTGTTCAAAACTTAAAGGATCTCATAACTGAATTTTCTAGAGTGAAATTTTCTTTAGCCCTTCTGTTTACAGAGGACTGAGGGTCAATGGGGAAGTGTTAAGACTTTAACTTTCAGGCAATCCCAGCCTCAGCCCCTCCACCAGAGAAATTGCTCAGTGAGTCAATATATATACCTGATCACAGAGTAACCAGAGAGAGCATTGGCTATTTTCTGTGACAGCATCACTATCATGCTAGCTAATCACAGGATAACAGCCTAAAAGATCAAAGCAACTTATGTTACTAGGCAGGTGTTAGTGAGTGATAGGAAGGTCTACTGGGTTTGGTGAAACCAAGAGAAGGTGGATTATAACAATATGTACCTGAAATATCTGCCAGGTTATATAGACCCTATAAAAATACACATTACTTAATTCAAAAATTTAGTTCTCTTGGGGCCAAAGAGATAATACAGAAGTTAAAGCTATATCATTTCTCTGCATGCAGAGAACTTTCCCTGCATTCCATCTTTGGCATTGCCCTGCCATAAGCCCTGACAGGAGAGATCATTTAACACACACCAGGAGTAGCCCTGAGCTTAAAATTTTTAATTTTTTCTTTACTATAACTTCCTCTTCTCATTGGGTCAATTCCTGCTGTTATGCCATCCAGTTGGCCATCTGTCCAAAAGAGGCCAGAAAGTACTGAGCAGAGAGCACTTTAGCCAAATTCATTTCTCTTGCTTTCCTCTTGTCAGAGGGTCACAAGATTCAAATCCCCAACTATTCCCCAGGTTAAAAAAAATGTAATCTAGACACTCAGTGCCCAGGAAAATGAAACTTGCCTGAGTGTAAATTTACATGCTTAAAAAATCATTTGTGGGAAAGGTAATATATATATATCAATTTTATGCAATTTTTAATCAAGTTAAAAAGTGAAAAGATACCATTTTTTAAAAAGAACTCTGGCAGTCTCCTGGGTCCCCACTAAGAAAAAGGAGCCAAAATGTCCAAAGAGAACAAGGTTTTCCCTGAACAGTATAGACAGTTCCTGTGAGGAGGACAAGGATGAAGGGAAGAGGAGGAGGAGGTGGAGAAGAAGAAGAAGAAGAAGAAGAAGAAGAAGAAGAAGAAGAAGAAGAAGAAGAAGAAGAAGAAGAAGAAGAGAAGGAGGAGGAGGAGAAGAAGAAGAAGAAGAAGAAGAAGAAGAAGAAGAAGAAGAAGAAGAGAAGGAGGAGGAGGAGAAGAGGAGGAGGAGGAGGAGAAGAAGAAGAAGAAGAAGAAGAAGAAGAAGAAGAAGAAGAAGAAGAAGAAGAAGAAGAAGAAGAAGAAGAGAAGGAGGAGGAGGAGAAGAGGAGGAGGAGAAGAAGAAGAAGAAGAAGAAGAAGGAGGAGGAGGAGGAGAGAAGGAGGAGGAGGAGAGAAGGAGAAGGAGGAGGAGGAGGAGGAAGATAGAGCTTTCTCAGTTGTCTGCTGAGTATATATGGATGCTACTGTGGTGAGGTTCTTGGCTCAGCCTCTCCTCTAGGACAGAGCTCCTGGGGGTTCACAGACTGATATGATTTGAACCCCAGCTAGATAGCAGGACCTGTCTTCCAAAAGAACCTTTCTCTAACCTCTGGAGTCAGGCTCTGTTGGCATGGCCAGGAAGCTGTGAGCAATGAACTCCCTCTGTGCACACATGCTAGTTTCTATGGCAACGGTCATCCAGGCTTGAGTCAAGGTTATCTGTCTCCATGAATTCCCACAGGAATTAAAGGCAACTCCCAGCCTGGTGCCTTCCCAAGAATCATTTTTCTCTTCCCAGAGCTGGCTTCTGAGAAGCACTGATCAAGCACTGATCACTCAGTACAACACTCATACTTCTGCTCCCCAAGTATACACCACAAATCCCAGCATCCATCAAGCTCTGTGTCTGCTACCAGACAAGATATTACCTTGAGCAGATTACAAAGATAGGATGCTTTATTCAATTTCAAGCTTGCTTGAAATGGAAGGTTCTACACTATGTTGTTAGTAACTGATTAATGAGTATATTGGCTATGCCAAGCACAGTCCTAGGCAAGCAATATAAAGAATCTTTCAGGATCCAGAACACCCTTATGAAGTCAGTTCTTCAGAGATAATAAAACTGAGGGTCTCTGCAGTTGAGGATCCTGGTAGATGTTTCAATCAAATTTGGTGACTCCAAGGTTAGAATTCACCTTTTCCTGGTTTCACTGAACCCAGTAGACTTTCCTATCACTTGCTAACATTATTACTGACTAATTAATAATTACTAATACATTATTACTGACTAATAATGTAAGTTGCTTTGGCCTTTCTTCTTAGACATAATAACTTCCACAGCCTAGTTTTTTTCAAGTTTCTCCATGTTGTTTTAAATTTTCATATTTTCTTTAAACATTTCTGCTGTATTATATGTTTCCATTCTTTCTCTATCATCTCTTTCTTGAACCATCATAACTTTTCCATCTTTCTCAGTAGAGCCCTAAATGGAAAATATTGTCTTAATAAGACTAACGGTACTTTTCATATTTATGCTTTTCAACACCACAACATGCCAAGATCATGGCCTTTGGGATGTCTCATGCAGACTTCTTGGGCAAATTTATTCTGGTAAATATTTTCTGAATTCCAGTCTTTTGAAGGAAACAGTAAAAGAGGAAGAGAGAGAAAAGATGAGTAAAAAAAATAGGGACAGTAGCCTGGAATAATTAAACATGATATATCAGCGTGTAGAAGAAAAAATGGAATTCCATCTTATAAAATTCTCTAAAGCAATGGACAAAGAATAAAGCTCACTGACTATCATTTCTCCCTCCTCATCTATCATTAGAAATAAAAACTGGCATCTTTATCCACTCGCAACATTTTCCCAAGTGCCAGCATCCCAAACCAATCATAGCAAATAGGCTGGCTTCTAAGTAAATTTCACATCTGCAAACTCGATTATTGTCTTTTTCAGGCTTTAAGTGCAAAGTGGCTGGGAATATTGCAACCATCTCTCAGTGTCATGGTTATGGTGACATCAGAACTGGCTGCAGGATTTTCTCCACTTTCAAATGCTTTCGTGGATTTGATCTTTCTGTGGGTTACAAGTTGATTGATTGGTCCAGCCATCTTTTATTGAACCATTGAGTTTTGTTTGTGTCTGCAACTCAGTTTGCTGGATCTCAGCAAAGATCATAATCTAAGCCACCCATTCCTAAAACAGAAGTCCAGGGACACAGAAGTCACTCAAGAACTTGTATGACTTAAGTTTCTTCTAGAAGAAGACAAATTTTCATTGACAATAAATGAAAGGACATCAAACCAGCAACGGTTTAGTTCTTGACAATGGCGATTATGTTGGTAAACTTTTTAAGTAGAATGTAAATGTCTGACATACATAAAATGAATTTACATTAAAGAATCTGATTCTTTACACTTCTTTTCAGGTGTGGAACATACAGAATGATGCCTATTTTTCTCCTCTGGTTCCTACTGCTTGAAGTTCTCTGTTTTGATCTCACAGCAGCTAATACATTCCCACAGATCCTGGCCATGTGGCAAATCATTCTTAGAACATTACTATTTGTGCACTATAAAGCCAAAACATCGAATTTGTTCAGAATTCCACAGCTTCCTAGTGGTGGGGTCGGATCTGAAACCTGACCTTGATAGGAATTTACTCTGAGCCACTATGCATCCTCAGCTCTCTGGGACAAACTGACCTTTCCCCTCCAGCTAACCAACATGTGATTGGCCTTTAATCCTTGGTCTCACTTCACTAGCATTATGGCCTCTTTCTCTGACCATGAGGATAATACAGGAAATCCTGTCTCTGGATTTCCTCACACTTTATTGGCACCACACTAATTCTGGCATTGACCTTACTGCCATTGTTTTTCGACAATGAGGGTTACAAAAAGCCCTTCTAACTCTGTAAATGTCTGCTCATTTACCCACCAAATATTTACCAAGTACCTATGACACCACTGTGAAGTCTCAATGGTGGCCACATACCTCACACACCAGCTCCTTGTCCTGTCTTATCTGGAATTTATATGGATCTTGGGCCAGTGGCCATTCTGTGGGCTTCAATTTCCTCATCATCTTCCCATGTGCTCAGTTAATAACTGCCCAAAACTTGAATAGGTGTCTGGCATCTTCCAGATACATACCAAATAGTTATTTTGAGAACTACAGTAGGAACTATCACCAGTACTTAGATGCAGCTTTATTCCTCTCATAGGGCTGTATTTACTTATTATTCAGATCTCTACTCACTGCTAGAATCAATTTACCCGCAGACAGTACTCTAAAATGAGCACTTGATGAGAGTCAAAAGTATCATCTCTACCAAGAGCTTGCTAAATGACCTGAGTGTAGGCAAAGAAGGAGTTTTTTTCCTCTCTCTTCTTTCTTCCCTAATGCAGAGTCAGGATTAACTGAGGAGAAAGAGACACCATAAAAGCAGTAACAAAAGTGAGATTCCTGGGCCAGAGAGTGAGTGATTGAGTGTGTGTGAGAGAGAGAGAGAGATATATACAGAGAGAGGCAGAGAGAGACAGAGAGAGACAGAGAAAGAGAGAGAGAGAATGTCTTACCTTGCACGTGACTGGTACCATATCTCTGGTATGGTTTTGGTCCTCCAAGAACTCTGAGAAGAACAGAGACAGGAATAATCCCGAGCACTTCTGGTATGACCAGAAAAAGAAGTCAGATTCGTAAACGATTGAGTAAACAAAAGATGCAATATTGGCAGCCTGAGGGCTCTTGCAGCGAAATGGGGACTGTCCCTACCTATAAAGAAGACTCAGTTCACCCAGAACCTTGTCTTGGGATTGATTTATATTTCCTGTCAGGCTGTAAGAACTTCCCAAGTTTTTACTTACTTGGTGTTATTGAAACTTTCTACTTTAAAGTTAGATGGTTCTCTCTGCCCTGCCTCCAAAGGCCTCATCAAATTCCCTCATAAATTCTAGATTGCTTCACAGTCACCATTTTTATGACACTGTGGTTCCCTGCAGTTCACAGCTAAAGAGTTTAGAATGAAGAGTAGAGTTGTCAGATTCTCTAGCGTGGACTCGAAATAAAAGCTCCTCACTGGAAAAGAATATACTTATGCCCACCCCAATACCAGTCATGACCCAGATTCAGGGTTGCTCCCCATAGAATGAGGCAAAGGAGGAAAGAAGACTCCTTTAAAATGTTTCTCAGGGCCCAGAGCAATAGCGCAGCAATAGGGCGTTTGTCTTACATACAGCTGACCCAGGACAGACCTGGATTAGATCCCCGGCATCCCAGATGGTCCCTAAAGCCAGGAGCAATTTCTGAGCTCAGTGCCGAGAGTAACCCCTAAGCATCACCAAGTGTGGCCCCCAAACAATAAATACATACATACATAAATAAATAAATAAATAAATAAATAAATAAATAAAATGCTTCTCAACCTCCATCCAGCACACTCTACTGCTGGGAACTCATTTCCACTAGCAGAGTCATAAAATGGAAAAGACAGAGACAGATTTAATTCCAGCCCTCACTGGCTTGAAGATGCTCAATTATTGGAAGATGAGAATCCAGTTCGCTTTCATGAGTGCCTTTTCTCATCCTACCTGTCAGCTAGCCAGCTGCCATCTCTCACAGATCATCCTTCTTTCTCCCAGTAACATTGTGTGGCTCATCTATATGCTTTGGTCATCGTTCTACTGATGCCCTAAAGGCCTTTCACTTTGCCCAACTTGTCTTTTTCTTTTTGGTTCAGGATCTCCCCAGAAATGAAACTTCCCATATACAGTCAAGTTAGAAGTTACCTCTCCTCTTGGTCCTAGCCCTCTGGAAGGGATCATACATGGAAGGGTGCCCTATCCCAACCTGCCAATGCCTATCATGAACCTGACCCAGCAACAGCTGCCTTGTGAAAACTTGCCAGATTGTTAATCTAATGTTTTCTCTACTAGGTGATGAGGAAGGTGAAGGCACAAATCAATTCCATTGTAATTACAGCATTCCTGATGCCTGGCACCTTGTAAGTACCTAAGGGTGTTTATAAATCTAAATTCCATTCACATACAGTTATCAACAAGATGACCAATGATCGCTGGAAGCATCCAAGTAACAAAGGATTCTCACCATGAAACCAACAACAGAGGTTTCTATGGCTTCCTCATTAGATGAAGCCTAGGAGACCCACTTGGAAGGTCAATTTTCAGGGCTGGGAATAATAGAAAGAAGGAGGTGGGGAAACACTATCAAAGTAAACAAACATCTACAGCACCAGGAAGGTAAGAGATAAAAGGGTTGGAAGATGAGAACAATATCTCAGAGAAT
Source organism: Suncus etruscus (assembly GCF_024139225.1). NCBI lineage: Eukaryota > Metazoa > Chordata > Mammalia > Eulipotyphla > Soricidae > Suncus > Suncus etruscus. The sequence goes on along the minus strand of NC_064864.1, from coordinate 57,322,720 downwards.
TCCATCCAAACAGGCCTGTGCTCTGCTATCCTTGCTGGGTGAGAGGAATATCATTTATAAGCCCAGATCTCATCATGCTGAATTTATTTTAAAGGTGATAAGTTGTTTTAATCAACCTGGCTTACTCTTTTTTCCCATGTTTGCTGCAGTTGTAAGCTCGAAGCACTTCCATGTAATTCTTTCTCCTCTTTGGCTGATAGATTATGTTCTCTTCCGAGTTCTTCTCTTGAGAGCATCCCTCCTTTATTACTTTTCTTCTCAGTTCTTATAATGAAAGTTTTGCAAAGCATGACTACTGGTTTTATTCCTGATCTAATAGGAAGATGGCACAAAATAGGACGAATGTGATACATTGGGATGACATTTTTTTTTAAGCAAAACATCATATTCTTGAAAGATGAACTCCTGCAAATGACAGAAGTTGGAAGACACTGCAATTATGGTGCTTGCCTCTCTGTCATGAGAGGATCTTAAAGAGAAACACAAAGAAACCAGGAGTCAACTCATCCTTTCTCTCTTGGGTGACCTGTCTTCCCCTGCTGCTTTAGAGATTACTGTTTCCTTTTTATTTTTAAAACGAACACTGCCACCCTATCTGTGTTTGGCACAGTGCTTGCTGCACTGTCAGCACACAATAAAGTTTAACTTGATTAATGGTGATAATAATCATGCAAGGTGAGAAAGTTCCCATTTCCCACAGCTTTATTTATCAGCTTCTTTGTACCATCCCTTAAAGTTATTGAAAATAAAATAGCTTCATGAGCACACACAAATCTCCTGTACCTCTATCACCCCATGTCCTTTATCTGTCAGATAAGTTTCCCCGGAATCCTCAATGCTAGGAGAAAAGCAGCACACTTCTGGAAACTTGATTTTATACAAAATTCTTCTCTCCCTCTGTTGCATGTCTTTCAGCATATCACCCAGTTTCTCTCAGAGGTTCTTCCTGCTTGTCTACCATAGTGAAAGATTCCATCTCTGGGGCTCTACTTTATCTAATGAACCTAGAAGCAATTTCTCTTACCTGTAAAATAAGTCTGCTTTTCCGCATTCATCTGGATTTGTCTTTTCCCTTGGAAGAAGAATTCAGGCAATGCTTATCCTATTTGCTGATTGAATGAATCAAACTATATTAATTATTCATAATTGCTTATGGTCAACCAATAAAGTAATCTATTGCCTTTAGAAAGGCTTCCCAATAGTCATATCTTTATCAAACTTTATTTTTATGGAACTGGCCTGACTACTGTGTACATGTGCAAACATACATACATACATACACATATAGCATGTGTCTACATGACTCAATTTCAGTGTGGGGTGCTAGGTTCTGAACAAGGAGGGATGCCATTCTGTAAGGACCACATATTGAGAGCCACATATTAGGATTTCTCAAGCTTGTTTCCATTAACGTTGCCCTAAGCTACTTGGCTATACCAGGCAGCATATCTGAAAGGACACAAGGGAGCAGTAGGAAGGTACCTTAGACAACAGACAATCATTTTAAAGATCTTCAGAAGCTAGAACCTCCCTATATCCACACCCTATATCCCCTCCCTATATAGTCTCATTCATGATCTTGGGTGTGGCCACCTTCTTTGGGACAATCTAAATCAGTCAGTTTGGGGCTTATGGCTGACATAATAAAGTTTTGTTCAGTTTTATTCCAATTGTGAGGTCTTGTCCTTCAACTCAGCATCCCAACCTTTCTGTCTCAATTGAACACTTTCTTCCTGTCCATTTCCTTTGAGAAACAAAGAGTCAGATTAGATAAAATCTTTATTGTGGGTGTTTCATGGCACTCTCACCTTTGTTTAAACATAAAGAGTGACTCTCAATGGGAGTACAAAATAGATCAACCAAAGTAGTCCGAAGTATTATCTCTGTGAAGTGCTCAATGAGCAGTGAATGATGCCGCTCACAGGTAGAGATTAGCCAAGCTGTGGCATAGAAGCTGAGAACTACCACTTTGAGAGCACCTAGAAAAAAAGACAGAGAAGGTAGGTGGGTTCTCATTGAGATTCTCCAATTCTCCCTGATGACCAGGGCTCATGAGTAGTGATAGTTATGACAATTGAACAATGGTCCCTGACAACACAAAAGAGATAAGAAAGCTGCTACATAAAATAGAGACCAAAATCGAGGTCTAGTAACCAAAATTAAGAAAATCACATCCAGCAAAGAAAGGCTTGTCTACACCTGCTGTTCCTAGTCAGCTTGTCAAGGTATGTAGCATTGACACACTTATTAAAGAATTCTCACAGATGTACATGATGTGTAAATTCTAGCAGTGATGAATACAATTATATGTAAATTATTTAGTTATAAGATGTGGAAAAATCAAAATCAACTCAAAATCCCACATTAAAAAGTGGGTTTGGAGTGATATTACAGAAGGTAGAGCATTTGGCTTGCATGCAACTAGTATTCCTTGTGGTCCCCCAAGCACTGACAGGAGTAATTTCTGAGTGCAGAGCCAGGAGTAACTAACTCCTGAGAGCTAACAGTTGTGACCAAAAGAAAAAATTTATAAAAAAACACCAAAAATAAAATAAACAAAAAACAATAACAATTATTGTTCATATAAGGGGTATTTAAACTAAAATTTTAGGCATAGCTCTACCTAGACATTAAAAGGAAAGGCCCAACTGTGTCTCTCCAGTTGCTTCTCTGTATTGACTTTTTCCATGTGGAAGCAAGGAGAGTCACAGAGAACATCATCATGATTATAAGTTAAGAGCTGAAGAAAACTAAGAGACAGAAAAGGTCTTCTTTTCATTAGCTTTAGCAAAAAAATTGGGAGTCAGCTTCATTGATTAGCTTTTTTACACATGGAAATTCCCGAGAAACTTAGGTATTTCACATATAAATCATCACAATAACTTAGGTGGAATATCCTCATTTGGATGGGCCTTAGATTCTATGACAGAACAAAAAGGAAAAGTGTACACCACAAACAAGTATGTGAGACCCATGGGTCAGCACAACAGCAAAGGGAAGGGGAGAGTAACAAAGAAGGTCATAAAGAAAGGTTTCCTCCAATTACACCCCATACACAAAAAAAAGGAGCTTGAATTACTTAAGTTTCCTTATCACTATGTTTGAGACATTTTAGAAACCAAGATCACAAAATACACAGGAAAACAATGAAAAAAAGGAGGAACCAATGACTCCACTTGCTAATGACATCATCATCATAAAGTCCAGAAGACTACTGGGTGAAAAAATACTACAAATTATTAGAGTAGTTGTAGCATTAAATAATTAACGATGAGGCTGGATGGCGGTGGATTTCTCTCCGTGCCATTCCAGTCCACGTGGCTCTGCAACCTCCATGCAGTTGGCGAGTCCCAGGCCCAGGTGAAATCACTCACTCACAGTCAGTCGTCAGGAAGCAGAAACTTTATTCAAGCCCTAGCCACCACGTGTGTGTGGCCTATTCATAACCTTTCAAGCACAGCAATATTTTGCTAGCCCTGCATCTTATTTCCTGTTAGCCATCTTCCCTTTGGGCTCCATGCTGGTCAAAGACCAGAACACAGAAACCCAGAAGCCAGAGCGCACAGCAGCGCAGAAAGGGCAAGGAGCCAAAAAAGCAAAAAGCCAAAAGGGCCCAATTCCCTTGGTCCAAGCCTTATCTAACATTTCCCAGACCCCTCCCAGGAATGGGAGGGCTTTGCAGGTAAGGTTACACCTACTATCCGGTTCCCAAGACCCCTCCCAGAAATGGGTGGGTCTCAGGGTTTAAAATAGGTACACCCACATAAGTAAAAGGACTATGGTAGTTCACGGCCCAGAAAACCAAAAGGGTCCAATTCCCTTGGTCCAAGCCTTATCTAACATTTCCCAGACCCCTCCCAGGAATGGCCGGGCTTTGCAGGTAAGGTTACACCTACTATCCGGTTCCCAAGACCCCTCCCAGAAATGGGTGGGTCTCAGGGTTTAAAATAGGTACACCCACAAGTAGTTATTGAGTAAAATAGCCAAATATAAAGCTATACTAATATGTGGGCTATCTGAGAGATCTTCCTTTAGTTGCAAACACAACCTTCTCTATTCAACTTTGCAATACAGATGTGGGACTTGCAAAACCAGATGTGGAATTATTATCTAGAGTGCTTTTTCCTAGCAGGAGTTTGCAAAGTTAAAGGAGAAAAGTGGTAATTTGCTTCCTGCCTATAACTGCAATAGGTGCCTCACTCAGATTGCATCAGTGGGATACAGCTTTCAATGAGAATTGCTGAACCAATCTCATGGGGTACCCCAGAGAGACTCCCCATTTCAGTCAGCCAGTGTCTTCTTGGAGGCCCACTTTCCAAGAACCCTTTCTCTGAACCCAGAGAATCTCTGAAGACTCTGGGATCTTCTTTCACAAAGTGCCCAGGGCAGAGGTAGATTTTTTTTTCTTTCAAAGTTTTTTCTCTGAAATGCCCTAGTGCTCTCCTTTCAATTTCTCAGATATCCACTTAACACACTCTTACCACTCAGCAATTCTTGGAATTAAATGAATACTGTTAAGTAATTGGTGCTATTTCTATCTCCCAACTGGATTCTAATTGAGAAAATTTCACATATGCAGAGAATATTGTTAGAAGATGTCTATTATGCTGAGTGAAATAAGTCAGAGAGAGAGAGAGAGAGAGAGAGAGAGAGAGAGAGAGAGAGAGAGAGAGAGAGAAACGCAGTATGGTCTCACTCATCTATGGGTTTTAAGAAAAGTGAAAGACATTTTTACAATAATAATTTTCAGGCACAAAAGAGAAAAAAGCTGGAAGTTACAGCTCACCTCATGAAGCTCACCGAAAACAGGGATGAGTTTAGTTAGAGAAATAACTACGTTTTGAACTATCCTAATAATGAGAATGTATGGGGGAAATAGAAAGCCTGTCTAGAGTACAGGCAGGGGTTAGGTGGGGAGGAGGGAGATTTTGGACATTGGTGATGGGAATGTTACACTGGTGATGGATGGTGTTCTTTACATGAATGAAACCCAAATACAATCATGTATGTAATAAAGTTGGTTAAATAAAAAAAAAGAAGATGTAAGGGTCTAAGCTTCATTCACAGCAGCAAAAGAAAAATAGAGAGGTGGGGCAAGGGGGAGATGAAATAATTAGATATTAAGCAAATAGAAAATATGCATAATGTATAGGAAAATATAAATTCGTAAAAACACACTTTGAATCATAAAAAGATACATGTTCCTCATTAGAAAACTGCTACATAAAGATGTCAAATTTCCTTATGTTAATTTGCACTTGTCATAATCTCAATGAAGAGTGAATTAGGTTTTTTTAGTTTATAGAGCTAAACAAGATGATAAGTTAATGTTGAAGACTATAAATGCAAAAATATAAAAGAAAACCCTGAAACAAAAAAGAGAAACATGTTTGAGATGGGGGCAAGTCCTACCAGAAATTAAAACATTAAAGGAGTTTATTTTAGAACCCAGGGATATCTCAGTGATTAGTTGCCTGCCTTGTAGGTACAAGGCCTTGTGTTCAGTTCCTGCCACCTCCTCACATGCTGAGGATGATCCTGTGGCACAATTATTTGGGATTCTTGGTCGAAAAACGGTGTGTAATAATATCCTGTGCACTAAAAACAGGCATGTGGGACACCACTCTCGTAGGCATTACAGCACAACAGCAAAGCAAAGGAAATAGAAAAAACAATAGAAGAAATAAGTAAATAAATATTAAGAAGCATAACTTAAAAACCAACAGGATAGTACAAGAGGTAAGGTGCTTGCCTTGTGATGCTGCTAATGCTAGTTCAATCCTCAGCATCTCTTATCTTACACTGAGTTCTGCCACTACTGAGCACAGAGTCAGGAAAAGTCCCTGAAGCCATAGTCCAACCATAAATTTTAAAAATAAAATTAAAAAACAGAACTTAAAATATTATATCTATTATCTGCGTATGAAAAAGTCACATCTTAGAGTATTTTAAACTTAACATATTTTTGTTTTGTGGTTTTTGGAAGTCACTTTCAGCAGAGCCCAGAGTTTACTTGACTCTGAACTCAGAGATCAGTTGGTTGTGGTCAAGGGACATATGTGATGTCCATGATCAAACCAAGATTGGCCATATTCAAGGTAACCACCCTAACCCTTCCTTGTACTATTAAAAGTGCGAACTTTATTTTTTTATTTAGTTATTTATTTTGGAGAACATATCCAGCAGTGTTCAGGTGTTACTCCATATTCTGAACTCAGAAATCACTTCTGGTAGGCTTGGGAGACCATCTGGGATACTGGGGATCAAACATGAGTCAGTCGTGTGAAGTACCCTACCCACTGTTCTAGCCCCCAAAATTTCCAATTTCTTTTTAAAAAGAGCAAAGCTAACTTAAAAAAACTTCAACGCAAAAGAAATACTCAAATAATATAAAAAGTACCATTAGTCATAAGAAATGCAAATAGGCTATATAATAAAAAATCACTATAAATGCAACAAAATAGCTAATATTTTGAAGATAATACTGTGAAGTTTTTAACAAGTATTGGAAAGAATTTGACCAGTAAGATCGATCTCCAGTTCTGTCACTAAGATGAAAATGTATACAACTATGTTGAAAAACTATTTGGCAATGTCAGCTAAAGCTAAGCATATCTACTTCATGACCCAGAAACTACTTTTAAATAAGTACCCAAGAGAAATAAATACATATGTCCAAAAACAACATAAACAAAAATGTTCATATCATTCATACTCAAAAAATCCTAAAAGGTATTTTAACCTTTTTTTGGTTGTTTTTTGGGGGGGACCTCACCTGGTTGTGCTCAGGTCTAACTTCTGGCTCTACACTCATGAATGTGCTTGTAGGGATCAAACCCAAGTCAGTCGTATGAAAAACAAGTGTCTTACCTGCTACTGTATGACTCCATACCAAAGCCTAAATATTTTTTTAAAGAATCCAAATGTTCATCAGCATTATTAGAATAATAATTTTCCAAATAGTGAAGTTTACTTGCTTGCCAAATGTTATCAAATAAATAAAACTCACAAAATGTCTGTGAGTAAAAGAAGTTAGAACAAAATAATGCATGCTATGTGATTGGCTTCCATGCGGCAAAGTTATATATGGTGCTAAAAATCAGAATGCTAGTTACTTCTAACAGTAATACCAAGAAAGAGCAGGAAATATTTGTAGGTTCTGAAAATATTTTATATCTTGATAATAGTGACAATTATATAAGTACATATGTATCAAACCTTACATTTAAAATTAGTTCACCATACACATTTTAGAACTTTAATGCAATAAGGCTCAAGAGTAGAGAAAATTTAATTGAAATATAATTTCTTATTAATTAGCAAACTATAAATTTTATTATACTCTGGTAGTGAGATTATAGTAAGCAGGTACTCACATTGCTGGTACAACTTGGTGGAGAAGTTGGCAATGTCTAGCAAATTCACAGATTCATGATCCTTTGTCCAGGAGTTAAAAACTTGAAAAAAATCCTCACTGTCAAAAAATAGTTTATTTTTATAGTTTATGGGATTTAGCTCAGGTATAAGTACCTCTTTGCAAGCATAATGCCCTAGATTCCAGTTCTGACACTGCAACTGATTTTTTAAAAGAGAGTTTACTTTTCTAGTTACATCCATCAGTAGTAGCAAAGGTATAGGATGCTCTTTAGAGAATGCTCTACTTTTCTTCTCTTGAATCTGGTATGACCTATATGCTTTGACTGATAAAATATAGCAGAAATGAGAGTAAATCAGTCAGACCCTAGTCTTAAAAATGACTGGACTTTCATTTCCCTGTAAGCAACCCTTTCTGCAACCCAGCTAGTGAGAACACTGCAAAAGAAGGCCCTGCTACTCAAAACTACTTGAAGAAGGAAGGAAAGTTAGCTGCACCTTGACTGCAGCCATCCTTGCTACAGTATCAGGCACAAGAATGCACTGAGATTCTTCTGGCCAGTCCATCTAGCCCCAACTACATGAAAACTATTCATCTGACGAAGCATAACAATTGCACACAGTAGTAATAGGTGTGCTGTTGTCTTTCATTTGTTTCATATATTTTGTAGCAAATAAATTTGATTCATGATAAATGAAAACAAAATTTTAAAAAGGATAAATGTTTTAAAAGTTAATTAAAAACCTTATAATGTTAAATTTGAATGGAAAATAACAATGTGTGCACATGCTTTCTGTTTCTAAAAGTATGTTTCCTAGTTCTCACTACTGAAAAGTTTTAGAAGGAATATGTCCAGTAATAATGAGCTAACATTGTCTTTAAATACCATTACAAAAAAGTTTCAAACTCCTCAGTTACCAGGGCTTACCAGGACTCATTAAAATGACAGATTCCCAGTTTAGGAAAAGAAAGAAGCCAAAGATATCTAGTTATACTGGGAAGACAAAGAAGCTATCAAAGATCAGTAGAGACATGTTCAAGGTCACAGGAGTCAAATCAAAGACATATATACAAAGGCCTCAAATGATAGACTATGAGAGATTGGGGGAAATAATATACACTGGATCGATACATATCAAATATCTCAAAATTTATGAGTTCATCATGCTGCTGGAGGAAAATATCTCATTCATCACCACTGGAGGTTGCTAAGGCACCAATTTAATACTCCAAAATTTGATAAGATGAAAAAGATCAAACATTTACTCTGCCTCTCATGTATAGATTCTATTTCAAAGTAATAAAAAGATTATTGCAAGGAAATTTTTCTTTATGGAAAAAATCCCAGATAATAAAGACAGAAAGAAGTAATTGAGTTAAAATAAGACCGTTTGAAAGTTATTCAAATAACATAGTAATTTAGGCAATAATTATAAAGGTATGCTTAAAAAATCATCAGCAGAATGGTTGGTTAATAAGATATTATAAGGAAGAGATCAAGCTGCCACTGCTAAAACATACAAATTCATCTTTTCAATGCCCAAAGTGGGAGACCCATACATGATATGTCTCATACTGGACTGTAAGATAAATAGGTAATTTCACCTTTGAACCCACAACATTCCCTATCTGAAAAAAGTATAAATCTGAATCTTCTCACTTTCACAACTTCAGCTGCAAAACAACAAGAAATACCAAGTGAAAAAAGTACCAAACCTAAAAAAAAGAGGGGGTGGAGAAAGAGGAAAGAAAGAAAAGAAAGAAAGAAAGAAAAGAAAGAAAGAAAGAAAGAAAGAAAGAAAGAAAGAAAGAAAGAAAGAAAGGAAGGAAGGAAGGAAGGAAGGAAGGAAGGAAGGAAGGAAGGAAGGAAGGAAGGAAGGAAGGAAGGAAGGAAGGAAGGAAGGAAGGAAGGAAGGAAGGAAGGAAGGAAGGAAGGAAGGAAGGAAGGAAGGAAGGAAGGAAGGAAGGAAGGAAGGAAGAAGGAAGGAAGAAAAATACATCATATTCAGCATGTAAAATAAGTAAGTCAAAGGCTCTGCTATTTTCAACAAACAAGACATGGTTTTGAAAAGGGGGCAGAGTATTTGATAGAGAAACATATGTACCATGTTGACCTTGACTATAAAACCCTCTAGGAAAAGTCTTTGAATTTAGCAACTTTCTTAGCATGCTTAAATGTTAAATATTTACTTACTCCTATGACCTGGGAATCTAGCCCTGTTTACAAGATGAATAAAAGCTATACTCTCAAAAAGACATGTATAAGAAAGATTATACACATTCTATTCATAATAAGAGTTGAGAGAAAAGGAATAAAACAGATTTCTAAGGTGTTGTAAATATTCTGAAGAGATAGATGAATGACAAGACTATGCAATTGAAAAACGTATTGCAATTAAAACTTAAGATTTGTCTGTGTCTATCAAAGGAAATTTTTCATTAAATAACTGAAAAAAATACTAAATTCGATCCAACTTATTTTATAATTAATATTTCTGAAAAACATTTTTGTATACTCTAGGCTTGAGCAAATTGGTGAGATTTGGGACATTGGTGATGGGAATATTGCACTGGTGATGGGTGGTGTTCTTTACATGACTGAAACCCAAACACAATCATGTATGTAATCAAGGTGTTTAAATAAAATATTTATAAAAAAAAAAGATATACTGGGTCAATCTACTCCTTGCTGGTTGGAAAGAGTTGCATAGCAGGCAACCAGATATATTAGAATGAGATTAAAAATATCAATAGTAATTGAAAGTTTTTAGTTATTTATAATTTTCTTAATGAAAGTAACTGTATATGCATGAACTTCCCCCTGACTCTTGACACATCCTAGAAGCAATAATTTTGCAATAGCTCTGAATACACCAAGATCCTAGTTTCTAAATTTTATCCTCGTCTGAAAGAACTTGGAAAAGCTGCTTCTGGTACTGGAAACAAGAAAACACAGGGCATCCTGGGAACAACTTGCTGTTCTTAAATGTTGAGGAAGTGCTCAGCAAACAAAGGGTGAACTCAGGAGCTGATTTCTTCTTCTTCTTCTTCTTCTTCTTCTTCTTCTTCTTCTTCTTCTTCTTCTTCTTCTTCTTCTTCTTCTTCTTCTTTTTCTTCTTCTTCTTCTTCTTCTTCTTTCTTCTTCTTCTTCTTCTTCTTCTCCTCTTCCTCCTCCTCCACCTCCTTCTTCTTCTTCTTTCTTCTTCTTCTTCTTCTTCTTCTTCTTCTTCTTCTTCTTCTTCTTCTTCTTTCTTCTTCTTTCTTCTCTTTTTCTTTCTTCTTTCTTCTTCTTCTTCCTCTTCCTCTTCTTCTTCCTCCCCCTTTTCCACCTAATTTCCTCCTCTTCTTCTTCCTCCCCCCTTTTCCACCTAATTTCCTCTTCTTCCTTTTCTTCTTCTATTCTTCCTCCTCCTCTTCCTCCTTCTACTTCTCCTTCTCCTCTTCTCCTTCTCCTCCTCCTCCTCCTCCTTCTTCTTCTTGGACAATCTGGGCATCAAATATTAATTTATTGTGCTACAGTAAATAAATTTTAAAAATTTCAGATCATAAGAAAAATGAAGCAAATAGAAGTGGAATGAAAGTACTTCTTATCACAAATTATCAACATATAAATATAGGCAACAAAATGAGGAAAGTCACAGTAATCTTAATCTTGTGAACATTGTCTGTGGACCAGGCTAGTCATAATTTCAAAGAGTTTCCCTATGCTCTCCGGAGTGATTCAGTGTGGTGGGGAAACCTGGAGACATTCAAAATCAAATGATCAATCTCAGCACCACTAAGATGGCCCTGATCTGATAAACTGAAAGCCATACAACATTACAGTTTCAGTGTTACTTTCAGACAAGCTTCACAGATAGTCTTAAGAACATTTTGGATCAAACCTAAGAATAATCTACATAAAAACTGACCTGAACCAAAAGCAAAGGAGAAAGAAAATAAGAAAGAAAAACTAAGGAAATCAGGATCAATGTAATAGTACAGTGAGTCGGGCATCTGCCTTGCATGAAGCTGATTCATGCTTGATCCCTGGAATCCCATATGGTTTCCCAAGAGTGATTTTGAGTGCAAAGCCAGGAATAAACCCCGCGTAATGCTGGGTGGGGGTCACCCCAACCCCAAATAGTAAGGAAATACTGAGGACAATGACTACAGAGGCAGAGCTAAATGAATTTTCTCCAGACCAGGGGGAAATAAATAATTGTAAAAACAAAACAAAACGCTGGCTTCTGTTGAATACAATATGACTAGGGACAAAAGGTATGTGAGAGCAAACTAGATGGTGAAGTCTAGTGGACAGTGGTGAATATTTTTAGGTTTCTTTAAATGAAATTTAAAAGAACATTCAAACATAAAAAACTGGTTTTAAAAATAAAATTATGAGAAATCAGTAGGAAAATTACCAAATTCTGAGTGTAAATTGAAGGTAGGAAGCAAGGTAGCAGCAACAAGTTTCTGGCTCTTGATAATTATATTGTGGTTTTATATATACATATATATTAATGTCTTGGCCTTGAAGAAACTCACACTAAAGTATTTATGAGAAAAGGATATGATTTCCGATATGCTTTTACATAATTCAGAAATATAGATATATATGTATATATTAACTCAAAGAGAGAAAAATGTAAATCTTTGGGAACCTTAAGTAGAATGTATGAATGTCCTTGTATCATTCTTGCAACTATCATACCGGTTGATAGTGAATTTTTTAAAGTGACAAACAAAACCCTTTGTTAAGTCAGGGAAGTAAATGTGATCAAGGATTAGAAGCTGAATGAGATTTCTGGTCATTCCGAGAGATGTGATAAGTTTCTCCGTGAAAGCTAGTGTGAAACACAAACTGAGCTTTTCATGGCTGATTATGGTAGGTGTCTGGAATTGACTTTCCAAATGTTCAGCAAAATTTATGGCCAGAGGATTGAGAAATCATGGTGGAATGTTGAGAAGTGAGAAAAGTTTAGGTGAGAGGTTCAAACTTCAATACACTCTTTGGCCTCCCTACCTATCCTTGACATTTCCCTTTAAAATCAAGAAGAGGGAGTCATTTGGGAGAACTCTCCAAGAGAAGGAATTCTGTTCAGGGACACAGATAGATACACTCTTTGGTGACCTCCACATCAGCCTGGTCCAGGTGGCAAAGTCTGTTCATCTCAGCCCTGAGGGTCCATGTCTGGCCCAAGATTCAGGCTGGCTGTGGGCTGAAGCTCCTCCAGCAGAAGAGAAGGATTTGAGTCTCCAAGCAGCAGCCATGTGTGTGGGCTGATTCTCCATGACCATGACCATGATCACTATGACCATGACTATATCAGCATGTAATCCAGCTGCTCCCTCCAGGCCCTACCACCCAGCCAGGCAGATCTGACCTGGTCAGATCCACTGGCCTGGCAAGCTGAACCATCTGCCCCCATGTTCCTACACCATACTGGCATGCAAACCTCTTACTTTTCCAAAGATTGGGCTGTATCTAATGTTGGAACAGGCAAGCTGCAAGGGGAGAAGGTATGATTGGGGGCAGGGGTGTGGGCATCTACTGTCAGCCTGCCTGTAATTGGGAGGGAAATGCAAGCACTGAGTTTCCTCTCTCAGGAGGAAATTAATTTTTAAATGAAACAATGTGTTTCCTCATAAATTACTTGCAAGGCTTGGAACAGGGTAGATGGCCGCTCTTTCTCTCTGCTATCACCACCCCCTTCGGGCTTATTAACCTTCTCTGTGCTGAGAGTCGTGTCATGTCTGCAAATGAATGACCCATGAGTGCCTCTTTCCCTGGCGGAGCTCCCTGGGTGACAGGGGAACTCTTGTCTGTCCACAGACTGCAATAATGAGGCTTCCAATTAAGGTGCGGTTCAGAGAGTGCCAGTGAAAGAAGAGCTTTATACTGCTAGGAAATGCCCTTCAGTGGTCTTAGGACAGGGACTGGGGTCCACTGTGTGACTCAGTGAAATTAAACTCAGGGCAGTTCTAATGGGTGGCTGTGAGACAATTCACAGGCAGTTCATGAATTTCCTGGGGCCATGGAGCCATGTGGGTGACCCCTGGTCAGTGCACCCTGCCTCTACCTCCCTTTCAGGCTGTCAAGACCCAAGCACTTGTGGATGCAGAGGGTGTTGAGTAGGTCTCAAGAGCATCCTTCCTTCCCCAAAAGTCAGGTAGAGACAGAAGAATCAGCTATGTGATAAGAATAGGAGGCTCTTTTGCCGTTCATGAAGGGTTAAGAGCTAGAAATAAGGTATTTAGCTAATATCTCTTTTAAAAATTTCAAATCTTAATGATCTCTATTGTTGTTAAATATTTCTGGCGCTTTGAATAACAGAAACTGAACATACAGCAACTTCTGTTCTTTGTGGTCTTTTTGTTTTTGTTTGAGGTGTTTTTCTTTGTGTAGTTTTGGCTTTATGAGCAACACACAGTGATGCTTAGGATCACTCCAGGCAGTACTTGGGAGACCACATATGGTGCTGAGAATTAAACCTGGGTCTTCAGTAACTTCTTGAGGACATAGTAGTAAAGTTGAACTTAGTGCTTGTGCCTAGACCAAGTTTGAGTCTTGAGTGGCTGCCCCGCAACTCTGCTAGATTATGCCACCAACTCTTAGGAACCAAAATGTAGTTTTGGATGCAATTACCCAAGGTAACTCCAGCTTCTGGACTATATAATTTGGTCAAGTGGAAGCTGAAATTCTGAGACAAGAAATGTCTTAGGACTGGAGAGATAGCATGGAGGTAGAGCATTTTCCTTACCTCCAGAAGGACAGTGGTTCGAATCCCAGCATCCCATATTGTCCCCCGGGCCTACCAGGGGCGATTTCTGAGCACAGAGCCTGGAGTAACTCCTGAGCTCTGCCGGGTGTGACCCAAAAACCAAAAAATAAAAGAAAGAAAGAAATGTCTTAACATGAAGCTAGAGTGATAACACAGTAGTAGGGCATTTGCCTTGCATGCAGATGACCTGGGATGGACCACGGTTTAATCCCCCGGCATCCCATATGGTCCCCTGAGCCTACCAGAAACCATTTATGAGTGCAGAGCCAGGAGTAACCCCTGAGCACTACCAGGTATAGCCCAAAACAACAAATAAATAAAGTAAATAAAATAAAAAAAGAATTGTCTTAACTTTTAGGAAAGCCAAAAACCTTAGAAGGCTATAGGCAAAAAGAACCAGTTGTAGGCAAAAAGTCAGGGCAACTATTAAACCAGAAAATTGAGTTGGATTTGTCTTTTGTTTCTGAATAAGGGGAGAGGGTGTTAGTGGAAGTACAGGAATAATTGATTAGCAGTCATTGTGTGTGGGCCTGGTTGAAATCCGCTGAAAACTGGAAACAATCTCCATAGAATGAGGGAGTTACAGAAGAATGAGGTATCATGGATGGAAGGAGGTGTACATCCAGCTCTCTATTGAGGGCAGATAAAGATTTAACTAGAGAAGGAGAAAAGAAAGGGTTTTGAAGCCACCAGAATAAAGAGAACCAAACTGTACTTAACATTTCTTTCTCTGACACCAAGTGAGTTTCTGGGTTTGTTTCTATCTTAAGAGAAAACCTCCCTTTTTGAAGTAGGATTTGCCTCATAAAGATCCTAGTAGGGCACACAACATAGAATCACCTTTCTCACCTAGTCTTCATCACTGTCCTATGAGAACAGGCATATGTGCATTCACAGAAGAGATCTTGGGCAGAAACAAAGAGAGATTAACTCCCTATGAGTTATTACTTTGCTTAGGAAAACACAGGTCCATTTCAGGACAAATTTCTGAATCTCTTAACTCCAACTTTTTTAAAGCTCCAGGTAGAATGGTTTAAAGAAACATGCCATGGCTGCTCCTAGAAAGAGTGAAATTTCAACTGCTGCTTTTCATCTCATTTACTGATGGTACCCAATGTAAGGCCAGCATTTGTGGACCATGGGTAGAAACTGGGGATCAGATAAGAATGCAGAGACATATTTCACTCAGCATAATAGATTCCATGTACATCCATGTATAGGAAAATTTCATGACTTCATCTCTCCTGACAGCTGCATAATATTCCATTGTGTATATGTACCACAGTTTCTTTAGCCATTCATCTGTTGAAGGGTATCTTGGCTGTTTCCAGAGTCTTGCTATGGTAAATAGTGCTGCAATGAACATAGGTGTAAGGAAGAGAGAGAGAGAAAGATGCAGAATGGTCTCACTCATCTATGGGTTTTAAGAAAAGTGAAAGACATTTTTGCAATAATAATCTTCAGGCACAAAAGAGAAAAAAAGCTGGAAGTTACAGCTCACCTCATGAAGCTCACCGCTTCATGAACTATCCTAATAATGAGAATGTACGAGGGAAATAGAAAGCCTGTCTAGAGTACAGGCGGGGGTTGGGTGGGGAGGAGGGAGATTTGGGACATTGGTGACGGGAATGTTGCACTGGTGATGGGTGGTGTTCTTTACATGACTGAAACCCAAACTAAATCATGTATGTAATAAAGTTGGTTAAATAAAAAAAAAGAATGCAGAGACAAAGAAGGGAAAGTTGCAAGTTCATCCACTGACTCACCAAAGATGTATTGAGAATCTATGCTGTGCCAGGCTTTAGCCTGGACCACCTGTACAACTGTAGAGTGCTCCTAATCTATGCAATTTGGAGAAAAGTGAAGCCATTGATCAAACAATAGCACCACTAAAGAACTACATTCTGGAGCAATGCTAAAAAGAACACTTGTGGAGAGGTTCCGAGAATTGTCACCGGGCTCCTGACCTAACCAAGGTCCTTTTGTTTTTTGTTTGTTTGTTTGATTTTGGGGGTGACACCCATTTGATGCTCAGGGGTTACTTTTGGCTATGCGTTCAGAAATCGCCCCTGGCTTGGGGCAACCATATGGGACGCTGAGGGTTCGAACCACAGTCTATCCTAGGCTAGCACTTGCAAGGCAGATGCCTTACCTCTAGCACCACCTCTCCAGCCCCATGATATCAAGGTCTTTAATCCATTTGGATTTGATCTTCAGGCATGGTGTTAGATGAATATCTGAGTTTGCTTTTTTGCAAGTGGCTAACCAGTTGTGCCAACACCACTTGTTGAAGAGGTTTTCCTTGCTCCATTTTGAATTTCTTGCTCCTTTATCAAAAATTAGGTGATTTTATGCCTGGGGAACATTCTCTAATTACTCAAGTCTATTCCACTGATCTGAGGATCTGTCTATTCTAATACCATGCTGTTTTGATAGTTATTGCTTTGTAATACAGTTTAAAATTGGGGCAAGTAATGCCTCCCATATTCCTTACCCCAAGTATTGCTTTAGCTATTCCTGGGTGTTTATTGTTCCAAATGAATTTCTTCTTTGAATAATGTCATGGGTATATTTAGAGGGATTACATTAAATATGTACAATGCTTTGGGGAGTATTGCCATTTTAATGATATTGATCCTGCTAATTTAGGGTATGTGTCTCCATTTCCTTGTGTCCTCTCTTATTTCTTGAATCAGGCTTTTATAGTTTCCTTTGTATAGGTCCTTCACTTCTTTAGTAAAGTTGACTCCATAGCAAAGTGGCAGGCTACAAAATTAGCACGCAAAAGTCAATGGTCTTCTTATACACCAATAATGATAGAAAAGAAGTGGAGATTAAAAAGACAATTCCATTTACATTAGTGCCCCACAAACTCAAATATCTTGAAGGCCCTGATTTTGATCAGGGCACTATCTGCTCTAGTCCCACCATCACCGTGTATATCCACTACAATAATGTGTGAGCATGTGAGTGCATGGGTGCATGTATGTCTGTAATAAATAGCAACTTACACAATTCATTATGAAAATGTAACATGTTAAAAACTCAGTCAACTTGACCTTTCACTGTTGTCAAGTTCTACCCCTTTGGGAAATAATTGGCATCCATCAGTGACTGTGTACCAGGCACATAGGATGATGTCTAGAGTATATGATGAAACAATGACAACAGTAGGTTTCATCTAAGTTTATCTTCTCATATAAATATAATAAAGAGAAGGAAAAAAGAAAAATGGATAAAAAACCTTCCTTCTTACAAAAAAAATCAAGAATTTACTCTCTTAACTACTTTAATGTATATCATGTGCTTGATTGAAAAACAGATTTCATTGTGCATCACTTTCAGCATTTACTTATTTCATAACTGGAAGTTTGAAGCTTTGAACTAACTTCCTCCAATTTCACCTTCCCCTACCATCTGTCTCTGATCAATCAACTCTTATATTTTTTCCTATGGGTTATTTTTAAGTACAGAATTTATCTTCCTTTAAAAAACTTAATTTAACATAGCACAAGGAACCATTCTGTTTTAAATTTAAACAAACCATTTTGTTTTAAATTTTTTGATTAATCTACACCAGCATTATATTTATATTCTATTTATATTATTTATATATTACTATATAATAATTCTTCAATACTGTGAATCATCTCTGATCAACTCAGTTAATAGTCATCATCACAAATTGTCAATTTTAAGATCTATTCTACATTACATCTCTAGGGCTCATTTATTTGATAACTGAGTGTTGTTTTTGTTTTTGGTTTTTGGTTTTTGGCTCACACCTGACAGTGCTCAAGAGTTACTCCTGGCACTATGCTCAGAAATTGCCCCTGGCAGGCACAGGAGACCATATGGGATGCCGGGATTTGAACCACCCATCCTTCTGCATGAAAGGAAAAAGACTTACCTCCATGCTATCTCTCCGATCCCATAACTGTGCTGTTTTTTATTTTACCTCTTGACTCCCTTTCACAAATGTTAACCCCCTTATCTCCACCTCTAGCAACCACTAATCTGTTGTCTTGATGAGTTTATTCTGCATTCTACAGATAAGTCACATCATACAGTGTTCATCTTTTATCTTTCTTTGATCTACTTCACATAATACTGTGCCCTAAAGGTCCACCTATGTGGTCCCAAACGACATTTCTCATCTTTCTCATGGCTCAATAATATGGCATTATAAATATAAAAAGATCAACGACAGTATGGAGACATGCATATCATATTTGAGCTGCACATATGTTTATGAATATATAGGTGTATATTGAACTGACATTTGACCCATCAAAAAGTTAAGCCAAGCCAATCAAATTTATCAATGCCCATTCAATCAGCACAAATCATGTAGGTTAAATGGTGATCCCCTGAAAACAGTTTAGAAAGTTCCCAACATAGCCTACAACAGTTAATGCTCTGAGTTCATAAAGCTGGATAAACAAAGTGCATAATCTACAATCAGTGTCTAATAATAAAACAATAAGATTATACCTGTTGCTCATATGTCTAAGGCTGGGAGACAGCATGACAAGAGCAGACAATTAAATCAGGATATGCAATAAGTTAATCCTGGGCGACTCTGGCAGGATAAAACATGCCTCATCGATGATTGTCACCAGGAACCTTGTGAGTCACTCCAGAGCACCTCTGCCTTCAGGAGCCCCTTGTAAAGATGCTTTTCAGCCAGTTTGCCTCCTAGGACAGCAAGCTTGTCTCCAATTTGCTCTCCTCGTGCCTTTCAAATAATTCTCTCTGACACCTGGGAGCATTGACAAACAGTGCCAAATACTGTATCATGCCTGAATGTTGGCACCATGCCCTGGTGACTCCAACATTCAAGCATGGGGCCAGGAAATAGGGGAAGCTTTGCATAAAGGAAATTCTGAGGTTGAATCTGGTTGAACAGGAAGAAGGGAGCAACCTTCCCCTGACACCCTGGACTATTCTAGGGTTTTATGTTTGGCTAATTGGATTTAGGGCCACATCTGGCTGTTTGGGAGCATTTCTTCTTAAAGCATTCAGGTAATTATGTAGTACTGAGTATTGGACCAATGTCTCCTATATGCCTGCAGGCAAGGAATGCTCTCAGTCTGATGAGCCATCACTATGGAACATCTGGAAGCCATCATCACTCTAAATATACAGGGCAGAGAACACCCATCTCTTTCACTGAAATGTAGAAATTTGAGGACTCAGCATAAGCCAAGAGAGGCCCCAGTGGACAAAATCTCTTCAGGGCTCTACACAGGTAGGCAGGCTCTGCCCACGAAGGGTGGAGGCTGATTCCTGCCATGTGTTTGGGCGCGTGCGCACACACACACACACACACACACACACACACACGCACGCACACGCACACGCACACAACATAAAAGGCTGCTGCTTTGCTCCATGCCTTGTTTTATGTTTTGCTCCCTGCCTGATTTTCTGCTTTTCTGAGTAAGGCAACCAAGAAAGGCAGAGCAGACATAATAACGTCAGGGCCCAGCACAAGCCAAGAGACAAAGCTTACATGATCTCTTCAGAGCTCTGCATAAGGTAGGCTGAATTTGGAAACTGAGACACATACCCTGCTCATGAATGGCAGGATTAACATCATTAAAATGGTAATATTCCCCCAAGGCATTGTACAGATTTAATTCAATCCCTCTAAATATACCCAAAACATTCTCCAAAGAAGTGGATCGATCACCCCTGAAATTCATCTGGAACAATAAATACCCTCTAATAGCTAGAGCAATCCTTTGGAAAATGAATATAGGAGGCATCACTTTCCCCAACTTTAAACTTTATTACAAAGCTATAGTCATTAAAACAGCATGATACTGGAATAAAGACAGATCTCAGATCAGTGTAATAGACTAGAGTATTCAGATAATTCCCCAGATATGCAATCAATTAATCTTTTATAAAGGGGCAAGAAATGCAAAATGGAGGGAAAAAAGCATCTTCAACAAGTGATGTTGGCACAACTGGTTAGCCACTTGCAAAGAAAAAAAGGGGAACTCAGACCTCCATCTAACACCCTGCACAAAGGTCAAATTCAAATGGATTAAAGACTTTGATATCAAGTCTGAAACTATAAAGTATATAGAACAACATGTAGGTAAAACACTTCATGACATTGAAACTGAAGGCATCTTTAAGAAAGAAACAGCATTCTCCAAACAAGTGAAAGCAGAGGTACACAAATGTGACTATATTAAGTTGAGAAGCTTCTGCACCTCAAAGGAAATAGTGCCTAGGATACAACAGCTTCCCATAGAAAGGGAGAAATATTCACCCAATATCCATCAGGTAAGGGGTTAATATAAAAGATATACAAGGTACTGACAGACTTAACAAGAAAAAAGAACATCTAACTCCATAAAAAAGCTGGGGAGAAGAAATGAACAGACACTTCCTCAAAGAAGAAATACAAATGGCCAAAAGGCACATAAAAATGCTTCAATCACTAATCATCAGGGAGATGCAAATTAAAACAACTATGAGGTACCACCTTATACCACAGAGATTGGCACACATCACAAAGAATGAGAACAAACAGTGCTCGTGGGGATGTGGAGAGAAAGAATCTCTTATTCACTGCTGGTAGGAATGTCGTCTAGTCCAGCCCTTATGGAAAACAATATGGAGAGTCCTCAAAAAACTGGAAATTGAGCTCCCATTTGATCCAGCTGTACCACTTCTAGGGCTATATCCTAGAAACTCAAAAAAGCAATTTTAAAGATCTCTTTCTCACACCTATATTCATTGCAGCACTATTTACAATAGCCAGACTCTGGAAACAACCAAGATGCCCTTCAACAGACAAATGACTAAAGAAACTGTGGTACATAAACACAATGGAATATTATGCAGCTGTCAGGAGAGATGAAGTCATGAAATTTTCCTATACATGGATGTACATGGAATTTATTATGCTGAGTGAAATAGTCAGAGGGAGAGAGATAGATGCAAAATAGTCTCACTCATCTATGGGTTTTTAAGAAAAAATAAAGACATTAAAATAATTCCCAGAGTTTAGGGCCAGAAGGTGACTCAATATATTAAGTTCACCACAAAGAGTGGTTAGTTCAGTTAGAGAAATAACTATGCTGAGAACTTTTCATAACAATGTCATTTAGTGAGCAATGTAGAAAGCCTGCCTTGAATACAGGCAGGGGCCTGCCTCGAATAATAGCAGAGGGAAGAGATAGGGGGATTGGTGGTGGGAATGTTGCACTAGTTAAGGGGTGTGTTCTTTTTATGACTTAAACCCAACTACAATCATTTTTGTGGTTTAATAGAGATATTATTAAAATTAATAAAAAAAAATAAAAAATAATCCCATTTACATTATGTCACACAAACTCAGATATCTTGGAGTCAACTTAACTAAAGTGATGAAGTATCTATACAAAGAAAACTACAAAATCCTGCTTCAAAAAATAAAAAAGGACACACAGAAATGGAGACACATACCCTGTTCATGGATTGGGAGGATTAACATCATTAAAATGGCAATACTCCCCAAAACATTGTACAGATTTAATGCAATCCTTCTAAAGATACTCGTGATTTTCTTCAAAGAAGTGGAATAATCTCTTCTGAAATTCATTTGGAACAATAAACACCCTAGAATAGCTAGAGAACCCCTTAGAAAATGGAATAGGAATATGACAGGCATCACGTTTCCCAACTTTTAATTGTATTACAAAGCTATAGTCATTAAAACAGTATGGTATTGGAATAAAGACAGACACTCAGATCAACATAATAGTATTCAATATTTGAAGAATGTTCCCCAGACCTACAGTCAATTAATTTTTGACAAAGGAGTAATAAATGCAAAATGGAGCAAGGAAAGTCTCTTCAACAAGTGGTGTTGGCAAAAATGGTCAGCCACTTGCAAAAAAAGAGAACTCATACCTCCATCTAACACCATGCACAAAGGTCAAATCCAAATGGATTAAAGACTTGATATCAGACCCAAAACCATAAGGTATATAGAACAAACACGTAGGTAAGACACTCCATGACAATGAGACTAAAGGCATCTTCAAGAAGGAAACTACAAACAAGTGGAAGCAGAGATAAACAGATGGGACTATATTAAGCTGAGAATCTTCTGCACCTCAAAGAAAATAACTATTAGAATATAAAAGCCACCTACAGAATGGGAGAAACTATTCATCCAATACCCATCAGAAAAGGGGCTAATATAAAAGATATACAAGATACTGACAGACTTAACAAGAAAAATACATCTAACCCCATCAAAACATGGGAAGAAAAATGGGCAATTTCTCAAAAAAGAAATACAAATGGCCAAAAGATACATGAAAAAATGCTCCATATCATTAATCATCATGGAGATGCAAATCAAAACAACTATGAGGTACCATCTCACAAAACAGAGACTGGCACACATCACAAAGAGCAAGAATAATCAGTGCTGGTGGATGTGGAGAGAAAGAAACTCTCATTCACTGCTGGTGGGAATGTCATCTAGTCCAGCCTTTATGGATAACAACATGGAGATTCCTCAAAACACTGAAAATTGAGCTTCTGTATGATCCAGCTATACCACTCCTAGGAATGTACTCTAGGAACACAAAAATACAATTCAAAAATGCCTTCCTCACACCTATTGCAGTGCTATTTACAATAGCAAACTCTGGAAACAACCCAAATGCCTGACAATAGATGAATAGCTAAAGAAACACATATACATATACACATGTATATGTATGGTACATATGGTACATATACACAATAAAATATTATATGAGAATGTATGAGTGAAATAGAAAGCCTGTCTAGAGTACAGGTGGGGTGTGGGTTGGTGAGGAGGGATATTTGGGACATTGGTGATGGGAATGTTGCACTGGTGATGGGGGTATTCTCTTACATGACTGAAACCCAACCACAATCATGTTTGTAATTAAGGTGTTTAAATAAAATATTATTTAAAAATATTATGCAGCCATCAGGAAAGATGAAATCATGAAATTTTCCTATACATGAATGGATATGGAAACTATTATGCTGAGTGAAGTCAGTCATAGTAAGAGAGAGACACACAGAATAGTCTCCCTCGTCTATGAGTTTAAGAAAAATAAAGGGCACTGTTGTAATAATACCCAGGGATGATAGAGACGAGGGCTGGAAGGACCAGCTCACAACATGAAGCTCACCACAAAGAGTGGTGAGTGCAGTTAAAGAAATAACTACACTGACAACTATGGTGGCAATATCAATGAGTGAGAGAAGTAGAATGCCTTTCTTGAATACAGGTGAGGAAGTGGGGAGGAAGGATACTGGGGACATTAGTGATGGAAATGTTTCAGGAGGGTGCTCTTTTTATGACTGAAACCCAACTACACTCATGTTTGTAATCAAGGTTTTTAATTAAAGATAATATTTTAAGAAAAGAAATGTAGGAACTCAATGGCTGAGTTTAAAGGAGGGTGTTGTCTTCAACTTCTTCTGTATTTACAATTTCTATAGCTTTCTCATTGTAGTTTTTTTTCTTTTTTTGTTTTTTTGGGCCACACCCATTTGATGCTCAGTGGTTATTCCTGGCTACATGCTCAGAAACTGCCCCTGGCTTGGGGGGACCATATGGGACGCCGGGAGATCAAACCGTGGCCCTTTTCTTGGCTAGAGCTTGCAAGGCAAACAACTTACCTCTAGCGTCACCTCGCCGGCCCCTTCATTGTAGATTTTTTAAATTCCTTTTTTGTTTGTTTGTTTTTGGTTTTTGGCCACACCCAGTGATGGTCAGAAATTGTTATGTGCTCAGAAATCGCTCCTGGCTAGAGGGATCATTTTAAAATATTCCATTAAAATATTATGTGTCCTAATTTGTGAAGTGCCCCCATAAATTTGACTACTGTAGAAGTTTGCCTGGCTTTCCTCACCTGACTCCAGACCCTCAAGATTTTCACCCTTGCAGCAAAGCCACACTCAGAGCCTGTAGTCTCCTCGGTTTCAGCCACATATGTGCTCTTTGCTCCCAACCCTGAAGTCCTTTCTGGAACATTCTAGCTCTCCTGTCCCTGGAGTAAAGTAAATGCACTGTTGATGCCCCTCCCAAGATCAAAACAGTATTTCAATACCAAATTAAATTCCAAGAACACCTGTTTCATTGCTTAGAAATTCCAAGAGAATTTAAGAGGTTTCTCCTGGCATGCAGGGTTTTTATGTTCTAGGCTGTAACCACAGCAACACTTTTTCCTTGACTAACTGTCCTCTCTTGCCATGCACACCTCACACTCACCATATCTTGCCTTTTCAGCTTAATCCCATGGCTCCTCAGAGTTGGTCCCTTACTTGGTTTCCAACTACTCAAGAATGGCACTGTCATATGCCATGATATTTGGCCCCACTTGTCTGAACAGTTCGCCTCAAGTGTGGACATTTGCAAAGAAGTACAGTATTCTCAACTGAACCCTAAAGGCTAAAGCAGTCACCCCTTTTCTCTATATCTCAATCCCTCTGCCCTGCCTTGGACTGGACCTACCTCCTAGACTGCACTTTCAAGAGTTGCTTTCTGAGCCGAATGTGGTGCTGCCCCTACAGGTCATTCTGAAGAACAAGTTTATTTTCCCCAGTGTAGCAGCAAGTTTGGTAGTCAAATTTTTCAGATCCCCATATCTGTCCACCCACCCACCTCATAGGCCCCTAAAATGACTACAATATTTTTTAGAAATTTTGAGATTTTTAGGAGAAAATATCCCAAAATAGCAGGGGTTAGGACAAGACACTTAAAGATCACCCTCCCCAACTCTGTTGGGAAGCTGGAAGCCACCTCAGAGCTAGTGAGAGTGAATGAACAAACAAACAGTCCAGACTAAATGAGGTCCTGGCACTCAGAACCCACCAGCAGTCCATACTTCACAGACCCAATGTCCTGGGCCTCCTCTAGAAAATAAGGGTGATGGTGTCCAACTCAGAACTTTGATGTACGAATTCGTACAACATGTTTAGAAAGCGCTGGGAGAGATCTCCAACTAGTGTTTGAGAGATGAGCAAGTGTGAGTCCCTGAGTCTCAGCCCAGTTCTCATGTCCCCAGCATCACCATCCCGATATTTGATGATCTCCAGCACCACCAGAGGTGTCCCCAGAAAATTAATAAATGAAGCATTGAAACTCACACCAGACTGTGATAAGAGTTCTAGTTCTAGTTGCTGGTGCTGTTCATTTTTGAACGTGCTTTCACCTGCCTCCCAATAACTTTCCACCATTTTCAAAAAAAGCTGCCACACCTGGTGGTCTGGGTCCTTATCACTTACCCCAGAGTGGGCTTTCCTCCAGGGTTAGATCTTCCCCTTTCTGATGCCATAAACTCCCTGAACTCTGCCTGTTCTCCTGGAACCCAGGTTTTAAGAGCATGTGTGAGCTCCCTACTGCCCTTCCCTGAGCAGCACCTGCCCTTGCCCTCCAGCCAACCCTGACTACCTGCTCTGTTCACCCCTGGGACTTGCCCATAGCAATGACTAGAGACACTGCAGCTGTCCCAGGACTGATATCAATACCCCATCGAATCTACCTAACCCTGATTTGTTCACTTCTTCCTGCCTCCACACCTGTGTGGACTTATGGGAGAACCTGGGGCATGAACCAAGGCTTTCTATTAATTTAGGGTCCACATGGTACATAAAGATCAATAAATATAAAGAAATAACCTGTACAATCAGGAAAACAAATTAAGTAACTCTCTGATACTCAATTTGCCTGTTTGAGGCTCCAATCCTCTCAACCCTTGTTTTATTTGTTTATTTAGTTGGTTGTTTCTTGCCATATCAGTAATGCTCAAAGGTTACTCCTGGTTTTGCACTCATAAATCACTCATGGCAGTGCTTGGAGACTATTTGGGATGCCAGGAATTGAAACTGGTCAGCCACATGCAATGCAAGTGCCCTACCCATTGGACTATTACTTCTGGACCCCCTCCCTCTTCTATGAACCATTTTACTTGGCTCACCTCAAGCCACTGTCTCAGAAAAAGCACAGAATCCTTCCATTAACAGGAAAAGATAAAAGGTGCCTCATTTATTTTTTTTCCAGCAAAGAATGGTGCATATCATGGCATAGGAGTGCCTGGATCCCTGGGGGGTGGGGGGTGGCACTTGCCTGTGGTTTGTACCTGAGTCTCAAAGAAGGCATTGCTTCGTAGAATCCAAGCCAGGTCTGCAAGGAAGAGCAGCATTCTAATTTGTTTTATTTTTGTTGTTTTGTTTTAAATTAAAAAAAAATAAGACCATGGAGGGGCCGGGCGGTGGCGCAAGAGGTAAGGTGCCTGCCTTGCCTGCGCTAGCCTAGGATGGACCGCGGTTCTATCCCCCGGCGTCCCATATGGTCCCCCAAGCCAGGAGCGACTTCTGAGCGCATAGCCAGGAGTAACCCCTGAGCGTCACCGGGTGTGTCCCAAAAACCAAAAAATAAAAAAATAAAAACATAAATAAGACCATGAGAAAAGCTAAACTGTGCAAAGGAAAAGCCTGACCCCACTCCATGTACCCACCTGGGCCAAGACCCTTAAAATTGTTTGCTCTACAGCTGAATGGAGCTTTCCAACCACTTTCAGGAGTTCTTGGGGCTTTGGTTTTTTTGTCTTGTTTTGTTTTGTTTTGTTTTCCTATTCTGTGAAGCTATAAGGACTTGGGTTAAAGTTGGCAAGGCCTCCCCTTAGGTAGAAAGGGCATATCCTTTCTTCCTGTACCTTTCAGTTAGCATCTTTGCTCCTTCCACTGCTGTTTTCTAAGCTGTGCTTTGTGCATAGAGGCCCGAACTTGTGTCCTCTTTCAGGCTCTGGGGCTGAAAAGGGGTTATTGGATACTCTGCTGGGCCTTGGCCTCCCTCAGCAACGGTCTTTTTGCAAGAGCAGAGGCAGAAGCATGCTCTGGGCTTTCTTTGAAGGTCACCTTGAGGCTGCTTATCTTGCCCTGGATTCCAAGAATGGATTCCTAGATCCACAATCCTTTCTGCTTCCCACATCCACTGGCTTCTGTGGATTTAGGTCATCTGATCCCGCAGTCTACATTATTTTCTGGGCTGTCAAACTCCTGGGCATGGTAGAGGAGTGTGCCCAGGAAAGCCTGAACTTTGAGATTCAGGGGGTCTCACCATCTATCCCTAATGCTATTGTCAGATTGAAGACAAAATATCATTTACAGCAGATCTCCAAGTCATGTTCCTTTCTTCAGCATTGTCTACTTAATATGGTAAAAACAAATAAAACACTATATTCCTGGTCAAGGCATAATCTCTGTGTGTTTTCTCCAAGGGCTCTAGGTTTCTCCCACACTCCCAGAGACATCACTAGGTAGATTATCACATTTAATAGCCTTAACTAGTGGGGCTGGAGTGTGAGTGGGGTGTAGAAGATAGTTTCTCTCCAAGCTCAGACTCAGTTCTCAGCATGCACTTTAAACTTCCAAAGTAAACGTTTTGCAAGCAGAGAACCTGAATAATAAGGAGGTTATAATAATAATAATAATAATGAGGTTCAAAAGCTAATTAATATGCATGATTGCTGAATATTGGGA
This sequence comes from Suncus etruscus, assembly GCF_024139225.1. NCBI lineage: Eukaryota > Metazoa > Chordata > Mammalia > Eulipotyphla > Soricidae > Suncus > Suncus etruscus. Next base: position 57,295,042 of record NC_064864.1, on the reverse strand, counting down.
GCATTAATTTCAAAATTTGATGATTCCATATGATCAGAAATATGCTCTCTGAGGAACTTGACCACTGTCTTTGCAAATAAAGCTGTGGTAAAATTGGTTTCATTATGTGTCATTCTGCATGAAATTGCCATTTTAAAGAACCAATCAATGATGTTAAGTGAATACTCACCTAAATTTTAGATTAAATGGATATCCTAGAGAGATAATAATACCAGTTCCATAGAACTATACTGGGAATAAGTCCCATGGAACCATTAATACCTGTATGGAACCCCCAATCCTATGGCCTTCACAAAAACTCAATAAATGCTTGGTTTCCTCCCTCTGAGCTCAAACTGGTCCTTTTCCCTCCTATGCCATTATTACCTGTGCTGCACCAACGCTGCCTATTACAGGCCTCCTAGTCCTTGCTAGATGGTCTGAATTACAGTGTTCTTCTTTCCATGCATCTGTCAATCTAAAACATCTACTTACTTGGTGGGGAGTAAAATCAGAACTGGCTATTGTCATTTTCACCTTGTCTTTTGGCATCCCACAGATCTCAGGAGTTTTACAAAAGTATATCTTGGCAGTTGCAACTGTCTCATGCTAAAATTAAGAATTCAAGATGCTTATTTCATCGAAGCCCAAATTTCTGGCAACAACCTGTTCCTTGTCTATTAGGAGAAATGAGTGGGTCTATATATGACTTGGAGCCTCTGCAGAGGTTTGCTTTAAATTGTCTCTAATCAAACATGAAGGTATGTATATTTTCCAAGATCGAAATGTATCAGCATTACCTACTTCTGCAAACCTATCATTTTTGTTTCCTGTACATTACTTTGAAAAAATAATAACTCCACTTCATAAGTAGGATTTTCCTTTTGCTCAATCATGATTGTGGGCTGAATTAAAGTGACAAAGGGGGCTGTTGGAGAGAAAACCTATTATAAAGGTGTGATAATAATTGCTTCCCAGAGGAAGTAACTAAATACACTCCCGTCTTGTCACAAAGTACATTTGCTGAATATTCATGTGATTGTTTGTATAGAATAGCTCCAACTTGCCTAGGGTTTTAAACAACAAACACAATTTAATTCAGTCTTCCCCAGACTTAATACAAAGCTCAGTGAGTGCTTCAGTATCTTGCATCTCAAAGACAAGATGTATATACATCTGTGCCTAAGTTTGTCTCTATGTACAAGCACTGCCCACACTGTTCCATTTTAAACCTTCACTTTTCTCTGCCTGAAAACAAGTGCAATCACCAGGTAAAGGCTCCTAGGCACAGGGACAGAAACATTTTATTTATTTTATAAACAGCAATAGATCCTTAGGAAGCTGCCTCATAGGTCAGGCTCAGAGAATCTTCACGCACCATCACCTAGCAAGCCACATTTTCTTAGGCACAGAAATGACCCAGCAAAATAACAAAGACCACATGAGTAGGCCCCCAGCAACCTTTCCAAAGTTCCCAGCATCCTTACTGGAGGCCTAGAACTAACTTCTGTGAGCGAGAAGAGTATGCATCAGCAATTCTCAATGTTCTTCCCAAGACCCCTGCATGACTCATATCATCAGAAAATTATTTTGTGAGTCACAATTGGCAGTCACGCTTTACTAAATATACCACAACTAATCGAACAGTTGCAAAGAAAGGGGACCATCCCAATGCATTCTTACCTCTCTTACTTGACAATTTCAATTGGCTCCAGGCCTGTGAGGCAGAAATAGAGATCTTAAAGGTTTAAGATCACCTTAAGAATTTGAATTCTCCAGAAAGTAATTCCAAGATCAACTAGTTACTGAGGTAGACTCTAGGACTTACCTCCATTTGGTATCCACACAGCAGCTGATTCCGTTAGCACATGTTGGGTTTCTTGGGTCATTTGTGAACCTATTAGCCACCTTGCTCCAACAAGGCCCAAACATATGCTCCTGAATATAGGTACTAACCTCTGCTCTCTGCCCACATGATCAAGACATGCCCAAAGAAGACACATTACCTGTGTTCCTGGTCATTCCCAGGGAAACCAGCTCAGGAGGCTTCTGGTGGATATTTAAGGCATTTTTTGCCATTGGAGATTTCAATACTAAATTGTCACTTAATTTATAACCTTCTTCCTGTAAGTGCTCTACACCAGCTATTCTCTGCTCCAGCTAATGACTTGTATAACAATTATCATGTTAACTCAAAATTCTGGCTTCTCACCTCCCTCAACCCAGACTTCCAGCTATAGCACCTGAGTACAGGATTTCCCAAGGCAAATACCTGTCAAATTCATCCTCCCTGTCCTCTTAAGAATAGAAGCAACATTAGATGTACAAATTAAGTGACTGTCATTCAATTAAAAACTGTACTAATTTTTAAAGCTAATTGGTCCACCCAGGTAATACTAGCTGGGTTAGGGCCCAAGAGATAGTATAGGAATAAGGCACTTACTTTGCATGTAGCAAAATAGCACTGACCCCAATTTTATTCTCCACAGCACATTTGCCCCCCAACACTGCCAGGTATCACTCCTGAGCATAGTTGGGTATGGCTCAACCCCAATAAAATAAACTATCTGGGTTAACAAAGATATTTAATGAAAGAAAGGTTGACAAAATTTGAAGCCTAGAACATTTCTCCATTACTTTGGTAAGATTTAAAAGAAAGGGAAAAACATCAACCTGGGGTATAAAATATTCCAGAAACAAATATAATCACTGAACTGGTAGAACTAAATCATAGTTTCCCTCTTTTTCTGTGAGGCCAAGCAAACCTGAAACATAGCCATTTAAATAGAAGTAATAATTAAACGAGGTTTAAAGGCTAAATTTATCAGCTCATTCTTTGAGCAAACAAATGTACAAAGTTTTCTTATGTGCTGTTTTATTGAATAAAATAGTATGGACCAATTTATTTCCTTCTCACTATGATTCAGTGACAGTCATAGGATTTTATCCTCTTATAAAAATGAAAGATTTTATCATCTTATATAGATGACACCCTGAGGTCTAAGGGACATTGCCACCTACCCCAGATCACCAGCCAATAAATAAGAAAGCTGGGATTTAAACGTAAAGGTGTTTAAATTCAGAGTCAAAGTACAATCAATAAAGCATAGACTAGTACTGTCACCTGGAGCTGGGGTATTTTAGAGGAACCAAGCCCAAATTCCAACCTCCATTCAAAGAATTAATGATTAATATGTTCCTGTCATGTTTTAAGAATGACCTTGGGGCCTTCTACGCCTGTCTGCCTGTGCTTCTGAATCCCTGAAGGTTTCCTTAGAGGCCTAGGGAGCACACCCCAAAAAACTGCATTTTGAAGCTGCCCAGTAAATACATTCTGGCTGCAGGGGTCACTGTCCAATAAGCTGAGGTCTCTGGCCTGTGGAGGCTCCGCCCTACTGTGCCTTTGTTCACTCTGAGGGCTTCAAGGGAAATTTCTTCTACACCTGTCTGCCTGTGCTTCTGAATCCCTGAAGGTTTCCTCAGAGGCCTAGGGAGAGCACCCCCAAAAAACTGCATTTTGAAGCTGCCCAGTAAGTACATTCTGGCTGCGAGGGTCGCTGTCCAATAAGCTGAGGTCTCTGGTTTGTGGAGGCTCCACCCTGCTGTGCCTTTGTTCACTCTGAGGACTGTCAACTAGAGGCAGCAGAAGAGCACTTGCTTTGCTTCACTTTGCTGCTGCGCACTCTTTCTAACCAATGAACCCCACCATAACACGCAGGAAAACCCACACTACAAGCGTGACAATGGGGAAACCTCGAAGGCAAACACCATCCACAGAGAATGAAGATGAAAGCTCGAATGACCTAGTAAATTCCAACCACCTGATTAACCTCTCAGATAAGGAGTTTAGAATAGAAATATGGAAGATGTTTGTAGAACTCAAAAAAAGCATAGATCAATCTGAACAGAACACAAAGACAGAAATCAGAAAACTCCAAACTGAAATAACAGATCTGAAAAACATGGTTGCTCAACTGAAAACCTCAATGGATAGCCTCGCCAACAGTGTATCAGCAGCTGAGGATAGAATCAGAGTACTGGAAGATGTGATGCAGAAAAACTCAACACAACAGAAGAAATTGGAAAAGAACTTAAAACAAATGAACAGGCAATGGAAAAATACTCAAGGAATGTGAACAGATGAAAATAGAAGTCTTTGATAGACTCAACAGAAACAACATAATAATTGGGGCCAGAGAGATAGCATGGAGGTAAGACGTTTGCCTTTCATGCAGGAGGTTATCGGTTCAAATCCTGGCATCCCATATGGTCCCCTGTACCTGCCAGGAGCAATTTCTGAGCCTGGAGCCAGGAATAGCCCCTGAGCACTGCCGGATGTGACCCAAAAACCACACACAAAAAAAGTGGTACTAGAGAGAACTCTGTGTCCACCAGCCTGTGTGCCTGTCCCCAGAGTGAGTGCAGTGCCCTGAGGCCACTCCACCTGGGCACAAGGGGACCCCCGCGTTCGTGATCCCCCCAAGCCAGTGCCCAGGGTGAGTGCATTCCCCTGGGGCCACTCCACGTGGGCGCACGGAGACCTCCACACCTGCCAGCCTGCGTGCCTGTCCCCAGAGTGAGTTCAGTGCCCTGAGGCCGCTCCACCTGGGCATGCAGGGCCTCCCACGTCCACGACCCCACCCCACCCCCACCCCCGCTCCGGTGCCCAGGGTGAGTGCATTCCCCTGGGCCTGCTCCACGTGGGCCCACGGAGACCTCCGCACCCATCAGCCTGCGTGCCTGTCCCCAGAGTGAGTGCAGTACCCTGAGGCCGCTCCACCTGGGCACGCAGGGACCCCTGCATCCACAACCCCCTGCACCGGTGCCCAGGGTGAGTGCATTCCCCTGGGGCCACTTCACGTGGGTGCACAGAGACCCCTTACCCACCACCTCACTCTCCTGTCCCCAGAGATCACCCCACCTGACCCGAGCTTAGACAGGGGAGTGCAGTTCACTGGCATGTAGCCAGTCAGAGTCGCCTGCGCCAGACCCACTCTGCACCGCTGGGACAGGCTGGGACCAATAGACTGGGTGAGCTTGGGCCTGCCACCTGGACCTTTGGGTAACCTAGAGCAGCCTACCCCCCTTAGCCCCAAAGTGGACCCGAGACTCCCCAAGGGCTGAGGTCAGCTACTGGGTGGGTTAGGCTGGGGGAATTTCTTCTGCTGAAGCTAGGAGGGGGCGGAGCTTCATTGACTCCCAGATAGGGGAAGGAATAGAGAGCTAGGCTCAACAGCGCCTGCAACCATTGTGGCCAGGAGCATAACTGCACCGGCTGACAAGAATAAAGAGAAGGAAATTAACCAGACCCACTGAAGGAAGGCTGACCTCAAGGTAGCAGAGGGGGAAAGAAAAAGCTAGACTCACCAGTGCCCTCCACTATTGTGGCCAGAAGAGGACCAGCACTAGCTGACAACAAAAGGGCAAAGCAACAAATCAGGTCACAAAGAGCACAGGAGGAGCCAAACCCCAGCGAGCTCACCAAACAGCCCCTCTAGAACCACCCTCAGGAAGTGGACCCATCCCCATGCCACAGGGGATCAAAACAGGCTGAATTTAGAAGGCACAACACTCCAAAGCACACCAATAAATGAAAAGAAATATGGGTAAATCAAGGAGAACCCTAACATCTGGAGATACGGAGACATACCCTAGCAAGTTTTCAAGTCCACCAAAACGCACAGATCCATGGAAAGGTGACCTTAAAGCAGCAATGAGGAAGGAAATGCAAGAATTGATAAAAAGAAGGAAACGCTAGCTACCAAGTATAAGAAATCTATGGATGAACAAATCAGCCAAATTAAAGAAGAAATGTTAAAGAACATGAGAGATTCCATACAAAAAGAATTGAAGAAATAAAAAGACAAAATAACAAGCCTTACGAGCAGAAACACAGAGTTGGAGAAGCACATTGAAGAACTCAAAGGAAAGCTGCAAACAAAAATTGATCAAGAAACCAATAAAGAAATAAAAGGCAAAGCACTGGAAGGAAAAGTCCAGTATCTAATGAACAAGGACAAAAGAAACAATTTAAGAATTGTGGGTAAACCAGAAGGGGAGGAAGTAGGGAAAGGGGAAGAATAAGTAGTCAGGAAGATAATAGCAGAGAACTTCCCCACCCTCTGGAAAGAAACTTCAATGCTAATTCAGGAAGTGAAGAGAGTCCCTAATAAAATAGACCCTAATAAACCAACACCAAGACATACAGTAATTTAAATGGCAAAAAACAAAGAGAAAGATAAGCTCCTTAAAACAATAAGGGAAAAAAAAACTCTCAAGTACAAAGGAAGGGACATAAGAATCAAACCAGATCTCCCATTTGAAATAATACAAGCAAGAAGAGAGTGGAATGACAAATTTAAACAACTGAATGAAAGAAATATCCAACTCAGAGTCCAATACCCAGAAAAACTATCATTCATATGGGAAGGCAGACTAAAAACATTCTCAAACAAGAACGAACTTGAACTATTTGTGCAAACAAAGCTGATCCTAAAAGACCTTCTCAGAGACGAATTACGCAATCCAAACCCCCAATTGTAAAAACAACCACCCTACACAACACAACTGCACAACAGTCATTTCTGTCAATAATCCCCCTAAATGTCAACAGACTAAACTCTCCAATTAAAAGACACATAGTAGAGAACTGGATTAGGAAAAATAAACCGGACTTCTGTGTCTGCAAGAGACACACCTACAACAACAGGATAAGCACAGGCTTAGAATAAAAGGATGGAAAATAATTATTCAGGCCAATGGAAAATAAAAAAGAGCAGGGACAGCCATTCTTATATTAGACCAAATTGCATTCAACCTCAAGAAAGTGATCAGAGACAAAGAGGATCACTACTTACTGATCAGGGGAACATTAGACCAAGAAGTACTAACCCTGGTCATTATCTATGCACCTAACATAGAGCCAGCAAAATATGTGAGGTATCTGCTCACTAACTTGGAGAAACACATGAAGAGAAATGTGATAATAGTGGGGGACCTCAATACTCCACTATCACCACTGGACAGATCCAGCAAACAGAAAAATAGCAAAGAAATAAGAACTCTAGATGAAAAATTAGAAGATCTAGGGCTAATAGACTTATCTAGGGCCCTCCATCCCCAGAAAGCAGAATACACATTCTTCTCAAGCCCACATGGAACCTTCTCCAGAATAGATCATGTCTTAGGATACAAAGCCAACCTTTATAAGACCACAAATGTAAGGATCATTAGAAGTACCCTATCAGATCACTATGCAACAGAGTTCAAAATTAACTTCAAGAAGAAGCAATGGAGAAAAACTAATACCTGGAGATTAAACAGCATGCTGCTCAAAAACAGCTGGATCAAAGAACAACTCAAGGAAGAAATAAAAAGATTCCTTGAGACAAATGATAATGAAGAGACAACATGTCAAAATTTGTGGGACACAGCAAAAGCAGTAATTAGGGGGGAAAACTTATAGCATAACAGGCCTATGACAAGAAACAGGAAAATGAAAAAAATCAAAAATTTAAAGGATCAACTCAAGGAATTGGAACAACATCAACAGAGAAATCCAACCACAACTAGAAGGCAAGAAATAATAAAAACCAGAGCAGAAATAAACAACATAGAAACTAAGAAAACAATACAAAAAATCAATGAGACCAGGAGTTGGTTTTTCGAAAAAATAAACAAGCTAGACAAACCACTGGCAAAACTCACCAAAAAAAAAAAAAAGAGGGAAAACACCCAAATCAGTAGGATCACAAATGAAAGGAGAGAGATTACAGCAGAACCCCAAGAAATACAACACATCATGAGATCATATTATGAACAACTATACTCAGCTAGGCTAGAGAACCCATTAGAAATCGACAGATTCTTGGAAAAACACCCTCTTCCAAGACTGGAAAAGAAAGAACTAGAAAGCCTAAACAGACCAATCACCTCAGAGGAAATTGAAGATGTAATTTAAAAACTCCCTAAGAACAAAAGTCCAGGCCCAGGTGGATTTACAGGTGAATTCTATCAAGCATTCCAAGAAGACTTACTACCACTTTATAATAGGCTCTTCCAAACAATAGGAAAAACAAGAATCCCCTCCAACTCCTTTTTTGAGGCTAATATCACACTCATTCCCAAAGATGGCAAAGACACCACCAAGAAAGAAAACTACAGACCAATCTCACTAATGAACATAGATACAAAGATACTCAACAAAATCTTAGCGAACAGAATCCAGCACTTCGTCAAAAAGATCATACATCATGACCAAGTGGGTTTTATACCAGGAACGCTAGGTTGGTTCAACATATGCAAATCAATCAACATTATACATCACATCAACAACAAGAAAGACAAAAACCACATGATCATATCAATCGATGCAGAGAAGGCTTTTGACAAAATCCAACACGCTTTCATGTTAAAGACACTCAGCAAAATAGGGTTAGAAGGAACCTTCCTCAAGATAGTTACAGCTATCTATGAAAAGCCTACAGCCAACATTATTCTTAATGGCGAGAAACTAGAAGCATTCCCACTAAGGTCAGGAACTAGGCAAGGCTGTCCACTTCCTCCACTCCTATTCATTATAACCTTAGAAGTCCTAGCAATAGCAATTTGACAAGAGAAGGGAACCAAAGGAATCCAAATTGGGAAAGAGGAACTCAAACTATCTCTATTTGCAGATGATATGATGATATACATTGAAAACCCTAAAGAGTCCACAGTAAAACTCCTAGAAACAATTAACTAATACAGCAAAGTGGCTGGATACAAAGTCAATACACAAAAGACAGTAGCATTTCTATATACAAACAACGAAATCAAGGAGAGAGATTAAAAATACAATTACATTTAAAATAGTATCAAAAAATATCAGGTACCTAGGAATCAACCTTAAAAGGGAAGTGAAAGACCTATACCAGCAAACTTCAAAACACTTCAGAAAAAAATTAAAGAGTATCTAAAGAAATGGAAGAACATCCCATGCTCATAGATAGGTAGAATTAACATAGTCAAAATGACTATCCTACCCAAACTACTATATAGATTTAATGCAATCCCTATCCAAATTCAGACATCACTCTTTAAAGAATTAGAACAATCAATCACAAAATTTATCTGGAACCACAAAAGACCCAGGATAGCCAAATACATACAGAAAAACAAGAAGCTGGGTGGCATCTCCTTACCTAACTTTATACTATAAAGCCATAGTAATCAAAAAAGCATGGTACTGGGACAGAGACAGGACCTCAGACCTGTGGGTCAGAACCAAATTCCCAGACATAAACCCCCAGGTATATAGCCAACTAATATTTGATAAAAGAGGTAAGAACTTGAAATGGAACTTAGAAAGTCTATTCAACAAATGGTGTTGGTACAACTGGAAAACCACATGTACAAAGGGAAAATTGACCCATACCTCCTCCTTATACAAAAGTCAACTCAAAATGGATCAAAGACCTTGAAATCAGACCCGAATCTATAATGTTTATCGAGAATAAAATAGGCAGAACACACAAAGACCTATATATCAAAAAGGTCTTCGAGAATGGAGCACCAATGATAAAAACTTTAGCATCAAACATAAACAAATGGGACTACATCAAACTAAAAAGCTTCTGCATGGTGAAAGAAACCTTACTTAATGCAAGAAGACAGTTAACAGAATGGGAAAAAATCTTTTCACTCGACATATCAGATAAAGGGCTGATATCTAGAACATACAAAGCACTCAGAAAGCTGAGCCCCCCCAAAACCAAACAAAGCCATAAAAAATGGGGAGATGAAATGAATAGACACTTCTCTGAGAAAGACAGAAGGATGGCCAACAAACACACGAAAACATGCTCACCTTCACTCATCATCAGGGAGATCCAAATCAAGACAACAATGAGGTACCACCTTACATCAGTGAGGATGGCTCACATCAAAAATAATGGGGGGCCGGAGAGATACCATGGAGGTAAGGCGTTTGCCTTTCATGCAGGAGGTCATCGGTTCGAATCCCAGTGTCCCATATGGTCCCCCGTGCCTGCCAGGAGCAATTTCTGAGCCTGGAGCCAGGAATAACCCCTGAGCACTGCCGGGTGTGACCCAAAAACAACAAATAATAATAATAATAATAATAATAATAATAATGGAAACAATCTCTGTTGGCATGGATGCAGTATAAAAGGAAATTTCATCCATTGCTGGTAGGAATGCCCCCTAGTCCAACACCTATGGAGAACAGTCTGGAGAGTGCTCAAAGAACTCAAAATTGAGCTGCCATTTGACCCAGAAATTGCTCTCCTAGGTATATACCCCCAAGTTGGAAACACATTCATTCCAAAATACATGTGCACCCCACTATTTATCACAGCACTCAGTATAATAGCCAAGTCTTGGAACCAACCTCGATGTCCAACAACAGATGAATGGATCATTAAGATGTGGTATCTATACACAATGGAATACTACATGGCAGTCAGAAATGATACAATCACAGACTTTGCAGCAACGTGGATGGACCTAGAACATGTTATGTTAAACAAAGTAAGTCAGAAGACAAAAGATAAACACAGAATGATAGCACTATTCTGAAGCACCTAGAACATACATCTTATACACAACTAATATTCAACAATCAAATAACAGGGTTTAACAGCGTAGAAACCCCAAACACTGTAATAGTCAACATATATACTCAGGAGCAGTGCCCAAAATACATAAAAAAGGAACAACACAAACTCTTGACTACACATTATACCACTAAGAAACGAGCAACACCAGAAACAACAGCATAGAGAGAACAGGTATGTAATCAGCCTTCTACAACAAAGGCCCATAATAATCCCTTAGAGATCGTATACAGGATCACAGGTAAAGAATACCACGGGAAATCACTGACTCCAATGGAAACATCCCATAACACTATGTTTTAATGCCTTTATCTTGCTATATTTAAAATAACCTCTCAACTTTTCTGTCCACAGGTGTTTTTGGATACAAAGGGTGGACAAACTAAGATGGCAGCTCGGGGCTCAGTCACACGAGATTCCATACCTAGCTTGCACTACGAGATGGTTCCGAGAAAACTCCTTAACATACACTTTATCTCTAGGTTATATCGTCTTTTAGGAATTGAAGCATGTGACCAGTCAGACCACCGAAGCAGCAACTGCGACATACAGACTTAAACTACAGGCTCTACTCATCGAACACATTCAAGCAAACTAGCATTCCCTTGCTATTTTCTCCTCTCTTCTCACTACTTTCTTTTTTATTTTTTTTCTTTTCTTATCTTTTCTTTTTTCCTTTTCTAGTCTCCCTTTCTTTCTAATGTATTTTCTCTTTTCTCCCTTCCTACCCATTCCATATACCTTCCCCTTTCCCCCCTTTGGAAATCCAACTATCCCTTCACCCATCAATCCCATCCAGACCTCCCAACGTATTAAAATTCTTCACCCTCAGTCCTTAATCTATTAGGCATCAAGATACAAACCAGTACCCAGCACCCAAGCAAAGGGACATCCAGTCAAACCCACACCTCGTCCCCTGCAAGAAAAGGCAACCAACTCCTCTGCGGACTCATGCTGCACAGCCCTCCCTACCAATTCCCCCTAACGTGGACTGTTACTTGAAACCGGACTTAGTTCCAAAAGTATCCCCAATGCAAGAACTCTTCCAAGACCTCCCTGCCGCAAATCCTTTGCCAAACTGAAGAAGATCAGGGCGTGTGATGGAACGGTGCCTGGGAACACACACACCACAAGAAAATCCCAAAAGACAATGGGAAAACCTGTACTTCCAACATAAATATAAGATCTGTATTACACCATCTCTTTACCTGCTTTCCCCCAAATGTAAGGTAGTCTTTTGCATCACTTTGGTCCTTTAAATACTTTGTTATATCTTTTTCATAAAAATATCTGTTCTACATATACATATGTGAGCACATACATTTTTATTCTTATGTTTATCTTTTTTGGGTGTATGACCTGTTTCTGTTTTCCTCTCTGTCCACCCCCAAATACACTGACAATATAATGTAGCACCATTTCTCCCTGTAAAGGCACACTAAAAAAAGGGGGAATCTTACATATAAAAAAAGCTCTTATCTACTAGGGATAGGAACTCATAGTTGTTTACAATACAGGGATATCTCCTACCTTGAAAATATGTCATATGGGCTCAACTTAGACCTCAGGTGATTAGATACCATCCGTCCGATCATCAGCCAGCCTGCCTTCCTGTGACACGCCCAGAAAGGGAGGAGCCACTGAACTTCGCTGGATCTCAGATGCCAGCACACATCTGCCTCTCTACTCTGCTGTCCTGCATTTTTGGCCTGATTTCATCCTGGGTGCGGCCCATCTGCCAGCCTGCCTTCCTGTGAGCCTTCCGTGGAGGTGAGTCGACACGCCCAGAAAGGGAGAAGCCAGAGGAGCACGGTTGCTCCGCTCCCCTTCGCGACGGTGCACAGCATTTAGCCGATGAATACAATCATAACACGTAGAAAAACACGCAGTACTAGTGTGACAATGGGGAAACAACACGGGCCAGTGCCAGACATAGAGAATGAAGATGGCAACTCTGATGACTTGAACATGACCAACCGCCTAGTCAGTCTCTCAGATAAGGAGTTTAGAGTTGCAATATGGAACATGTTCAAAGAACTCAAACAAAGTATAGAAGAGAAAACTAAAAAGAATCAGGAGAATATGAAGATAGAAATGAGAAAACTCCAAACAGAAATTTCAGATCAAATAACAGGTCTGAGAAACTCAGTAGATGAATTGAAGAAAAACATGTTTGAGATTTCCCACAGGTTAACAGCAGCTGAAGATAGAATCAATACACTGGAAGATGAGATACATAACAATTACATACAGCAGAAGAAATTGGAAAAAAGCCTCAAAGCAAATGATCAAACAATGGAAAAATTACTCAAAGAATGGGAACAGATGAAAATAGAAGTCTATGATAAGCTCAACAGAAACAACTTAAGAATCATTGGAGTCCCAGAGACTCAGGAAGAAAATCTCCAGGAAGAATCAACAGTCAAGAACATCATTAAAGAGAAACTACCAGAGATAATGAATACATGTGATCAAATCCTGCATGCCCGAAGAGTGCCAACTAAAAGAGACCCCAGAAAAAACACCCCAAGACACATCCTAGTCACAATGACGAATCCCATAGATAGAGACAGAATTCTGAAAGCAGCAAGATCGAAAAGAGAAATTACATTCAAGGGAACATCCTTGTGATTTACTGCAGACCTGTCACCAGAAACACTCAAGGCCAGAAGGCAGTGGTGGGACATAGTGACAAAACTCAATGAAATAAATGCTTCGCCTAGAATACTGCACCCAGCAAAACTCACTTTCAGGTTTGAAGGAACAATACATAGTTTCACAGACAAACAACAGCTCAAAAACTTCACAGACTCAAAACCATTCTTAAAAGAAAAACTGAACGGCATACTTTAAGACAAGGCTTACCAACAGACACACCAAACTTTAATATAAAGATGGCACTAACTCCCAGGACAATTCTTTCTCTCAATGTCAATGGACTAAATGCACCAGTTAAGAGACACAGAGTGGCTAAATGGATCAAAAAACTCAATCCAACCTTCTGCTGCCTACAAGAAACGCACCTGAATAGTCAGAACAAACATAGACTCAAAATAAAAGGCTGGAGGAAAATCATCCAAGCAAACAACACCCAAAAAAAAGCAGGAGTGGTCATATTAATATCAGATGATGCAAACTTTATACTTAGGAAAGTTGTAAGGGACAAAGATGGACATTTTGTATTAATCAAGGGATATGTACAGCAGGAAGAAATCACCCTCCTAAACATATATGCACCGAATGAGGGGCCAGCAAAATATTTAATACAACTGTTGACAAATCTGAAAAAAAAATATCAATAACAACACAATAATCGTGGGAGACCTCAACACGGCATTGTCAACACTAGACAGGTCAACCAGACTGAAACCCAACAAGAATATACTAGACCTGAGGAGAGAAATGGAAGAAAGAGGCCTAGTAGATATATACAGGACACTCCACCCCCAGAAGCCTGGATACACATTTTTCTCTAATGTACATGGGACATTCTCTAGGATAGACTACATGTTAGCACAAAAAACATACCTCCATAATATCAAGAGGATAGAAATTTTGCAGGCTGCCTTTGCTGACCACAAAGCCCTGAAATTATATATAAACTACAAAGGGACACAGAAGAAAAATTTTAACACCTGGAAGTTAAATAGCCTCATACTGAATAATCAGTGGGTCCGAGATGAAATCAAAGAGGAAATCAAAACCTTCCTGAAAACAAATGACAATGGAGACACAAATTATCAGAACCTATGGGACACAGCAAAAGCAGTACTGAGAGAAAAATTTATAGCTTTGCAAGCACACATCAGGAAAGAAGAAGGGGCATACCAGAATAGCTTAATGACGCAGCTCATAGAATTAGAAAGTCCTCAACAAAAGGATCCAAAAATAGGGAGGCAGAAGGAAATAACAAAGCTGAGAGCACAAATCAATGAAGTGGAAACCAGAAAAACCATCCAAAAGATCAACGAAAGCAGAAGTTGGTTCTTTGAAAAAATAAACAAGATTGATAGACCACTGGCAAAACTAACAAAGAAAGAAAGAGAGAGAAACTTGATAACTCGTATTAGGAATGAAAAAGGAGAGATCACTACTGATATGGTAGAGATTCAAAGGGTAATCAGAAACTACTTTGAGAAACTTTATGCCACTAAAAATGAAAACCTGGAAGAAATGGATAAATTTTTGGAATCTTATAATCTTCCACGATTGAATGAAGAGGATGTAGCATATCTAAACACACCCATTACTATTGAGGAAATTAAGAAAGTAATCAAATGTCTGCCCAAAAACAAAAGCCCAGGCCCAGATGGATTTACTAATGAATTCTTTCAAACCTTTCAAGAGGAACTACTACCAATCCTGGCAAGACTCTTTCATGAAATTGAAAAAACAGGAAAACTTCCAAATAGCTTTTATGAAGCCAACATTACCTTGATACCTAAACCAGACAGGGATGCTACGAAAAAAGAAAATTACAGACCAATATCGCTGATGAATGCAGATGCAAAGATCTTCAACAAAATCCTGGCAAATAGGATTCAATGCCTCATTAAGAAGATCATCCACTATGATCAAGTAGGTTTCATTCCAGGAATGCAAGGCTGGTTTAACATCCGTAAATCTGTCAACACAATACACAACATCAACAGCAAGAAAAATAAAAATCACATGATCATATCAATCGACGCAGAGAAAGCATTTGACAAAGTCCAACACCCATTCTTGATCAAAACTCTCAGCAAGATGAGAATGGAAGGAACCTTTCTCAATATAGTTAAGGCCATCTACCACAAGCCAGAGGCAAATATTGTCCTCAATGGAGAAAAACTGAAAGCCTTTCCTCTAAATTCTGGCACAAGACAAGGCTGTCCTCTCTCACCACTCCTATTCAACATAGCACTGGAAGTACTCGCTATAGCGATTAGGCAAGAAAAGGATATCAAGGGAATCCAGATAGGAAAGGAAGAAGTCAAGCTCTCACTGTTTGCAGATGACATGATACTCTACTTAGAAAACCCCAAAGACTCTACCAAAAAGCTTCTAGAAACAATAGACTCATATAGCAAGGTGGCAGGCTACAAAATTAACACACAAAAATCAATGGCCTTTCTATACACCAATACTAATAAGGAAGAAATGGACATTAAGAAAACAACTCCATTCACTATAATGTCACACAAACTCAAATATCTTGGAATCAACTTGACTAAAAATGTGAAGGACCTATACAAGGAAAACTATAAAACTCTGCTCCAAGAAATAAGAGAGGACACGCGGAAATGGAAGCACATACCCTGCTCATGGATTGGCAGGATTAACATCATTAAAATGGCAATACTCCCCAAAGCACTGTACAGATTTAATACGATCCTCCTAAAGATACACATGACATTCTTCAAAGAAGTGGACCAGGCACTTTTGAAATTTATTTGGAACAATAAACACCCTCGAATAGCTAAAGCAATCATTGGGAAAAAGAATATGGGAGGAATTACTTTCCCCAACTTTAAACTTTACTACAAAGCAATAGTTATCAAAACAGCATGGTATTGGAATAAGGACAGGCCCTCAGATCAGTGGAATAAGCTTGAATACTCAGAGAATGTTCCCCAGACATACAATCACCTAATTTTTGATAAAGGAGCAAAAAATCCTAAATGGAACAAAGAAAGCCTCTTCAACAAGTGGTGTTGGCACAACTGAGTAGCCACTTGCAAAAAATTGAACTTAGACCCCCAGCTAACATCATGTACGAAGGTAAAATCCAAATGGATTAAAGACCTCGATATCAGCCCCAAAACCATAAGATATATAGAACAATACGTAGGTAAAACACTCCAGGACATTGAGGCTAAAGGCATCTTCAAGGAAGAAACTGCACTCTCCAAGCAAGTGAAAGCAGAAATTAACAGATGGGAATATATTAAGCTGAGAAGCTTCTGCACCTCAAAGGAAATAGTGCCCAAGATACAAGAGCCACCACTGAGTGGGAGAAACTATTCACCCAATACCCATCAGATAAGGGGCTAATCTCCAAAATATACAAGGCACTGACAGAACTTTACAAGAAAAAAACATCTAATCCCATCAAAAAATGGGGAGAAGAAATGAACAGACACTTTGACAAATAAGAAATACAGATGGCCAAAAGACACATGAAAAAGTGCTCCACATCACTAATCATCAGGGAGATGCAAATCAAAACAACGATGAGATACCACCTCACACGACAGAGAATGGCACACATCACAAAGAATGAGAATAAACAGTGTTGGCGGGGATGTGGGGAGAAAGGAACTCTTATCCACTGCTGGTGGGAATGCCGTCTAGTTCAACCTTTATGGAAAGCGATATGGAGATTCCTCCAAAAACTGGAAATCGAGCTCCCATACGATCCAGCTATACCACTCCTAGGAATATACTCTAGGAACACAAAAATACAATACAAAAACCCCTTCCTTACACCTATATTCATTGCAGCTCTATTTACCATAGCAAGACTCTGGAAACAACCAAGATGCCCTTCAACAGACGAATGGCTAAAGAAACTGTGGTACATATACACAATGGAATATTATGCAGCTGTCAGGAGAGATGAAGTCATGAAATTTTCCTATACATGGATGTACATGGAATCTATTATGCTGAGTGAAATAAGTCAGAGAGAGAGAGAAAAACGCAGAATGGTCTCACACATTTATGGGTTTTAAGAAAAATGAAAGACATTCTTGCAATAATAACTTTCAGACACAAAAGAAAAAAAAAGATACCATCTGTCCAGCCTTGAATCCTGGATCCCAGACATAGAAATGGCACAGTTCTTCACAACAGCTGCAGGAAACAAATCCCATCCGGGACAGCCTTAAAAACTGCTGGGTCACCAACAAGTGCCATCTCTAATATAATATCCTGACAACAAGGAAAATGGGAACAACTTGACCTAAGAGCAGGTTATCCTACCTTACCAGCTAACGATAAGACAAAATTAGAAGACTTTTCACCCTTTGGTCAGTCCAAAAGCCAAGATCACGATTTACAAATGACTGGCTGCTAGAACCATGACCAGACTGTATATATCTTGGGACAAATAAAAAAGCCCTAGTCTAGGGTTTAAACTACGACCTGCACAATAACCATGATCCCCAGTTCCAAAGGTCTGGCAGAGACAATTGCAACGGAATGGGGCTTCTGGAAACACAAAGAAAGATGCTATCCTACATGCCATCCTAGGTTCAGTGCAAAGACCAAGACCACCGACCACAGGAGATGGATTAAAGTGACACTGAGGGAACAGAACTTTTAGAACCACAAAGACTGACTTCATCATAAGTCCCACTCCTGGACCTGTGCAGATACTGAGATCTCTAGATACTGAGGTCTGATTTTATCACCCAGGATGAAGCAGAAGTCTTCCAAACACCACGAAAGCACCACCAGGAGAGTAAATGATCCTGAACAGAGTCTATAGTTAATCACATGACAATATACTCCAAGGGTGGAGAAACCCCATATCTCTTAGGCCAACTGAATTCCTCTTTGAATGACCCCAATATTTACTGTGCCAGGGCAGGGGGGAAAAAATGTAAAAAACACAAAACATTGTTTATTTTTTATATATTATATTTTATCTTCATTTATTAATATTATTTTTATTTACCTATTTTTGGTCGATTTCATTGTTTTGGGGTGGTTATTGAAGTTGTTACCCCCATTTATACTTATTTTTTCTCTTCTTTTCTTTTCTATCTTTATGTGCTCTGCCACGTTTCTTATCTCAAGACCATGGCTTTTTTTTTTTTTGTGGTGCTTATCATTATTGTTGAAGTCCTCACTGGATATTTGACACTTCTTTTTGTACTGGTGGATTGTTTCACCTTCTTTTTCTCCTTCCTCTCTCAAACTGATGATGAGAGCCTCTAGAAGGATTCCGCCCATTTTCGACATATTAGACTTTTACCCCAGTTTATTACTTTTCTCTTCTTCAAACAAAACCATGTAACATGAACTAGCTAGTCCTGCCTCCCAGTTAGAGGGGAAGATAAAGGAGGCACCAAGACCAAACAGGTGCAAGACTGCTAAGTAGTAGGCTAGGTACAGAGGGAACCACATATTCTAGCAGCCCCGGGGGTGAGGGAAGAGGATATGGGAGGTAGGACGAAAACAGAGGTGTAGGGAGGACAAATTGGTGATTGAAATCCCCCTTTATTTTATGTAAATATGTACCTAAAACATTATTGTCAACAATATGTAAGCCACTATGATCAAAATAAAAATTGTATTTAAAAAATAAAAAAATAGAAATGGAAAAAAAAAAAGAATCATTAGAGTCCCAGAAACCCAAAAACGAGATCTCCAAGAAGAATCAACTGTCAAAGACATCAACAAAGAGATACTCTCAGAGTTAAAGACTACATGCAATCAAATCCTGCATGCCCAAAGAGTACCAGCTAAAAGAGACCCAAAGAAAAACACCCCAAGACGCATCCTCGTTACAATGACAAATTCCATAGATAGAGATAGAATACTGAAAGCAGCACGATCAAAAAGGGAAATTACATTCAAAGGAGGACCCCTAAGACTTACAGCAGACATGTCACAAGAAACTCTCAAGGTCAGAAGACAGTGGTGGGATATTGTGACAAGACTGAATGAAATGAATGCCTCACCGAGAATATTGCACCCAGCCAAACCCACATTCAGGTTTGAAGGAAGAATACATAGCTTCATGGATAAACAACAGCTCAGAAACTTCACAGATGATAAACCAGCCTTAAAGGAAAAACTGACAGGTCTACTCTAAGACAAGAGAGACCAACAAACACAGCAAACTTATCTACAAAAATGACATTAAATCTTATGACAATCATCTTCCTCAATGTCAATGGACTAAATTTACCAATTAAAAGACACAGAGTGGCAAAATGGGTCAAAAAGATGAAGCCAACCTTCTGCTCCCTACAAGAAACACATCTGAATAGTCAGAACAACCATGGACTCAAAATCAAAGGCTGGAGGAAAATCATCCAAGCAAACAACACCCTCAAAAAAGCTGGGGTGGCCATATTAATATCTGATGACACAAACTTTATACTCAGAAAAGTGGTAAGGGACAAAGATGGACATTATGTACTAATCAAGTGATATGTGCAACAGGAAGAAATCAGACTATTAAACATATATGCACCCAATGAGAGACCAGCAAATTATCTAATACAATTACTGACAAATCTGAAAGAAGAAATCAATAATACCACAATAATTGTGGGAGACCTCAACACGGCCCTATCAACAATTGATAGGTCAACCAGATTGAAACTCAACAAAAACATACTAGCCCTGAAAAGAGTTATGGAAGAAAGAGGACTAGTAGATATATACAGGACACTCCATCCCAAAAAACCTGGATACACATTCCTTTCCAATGTACATGGGTCATTCTCCAGAATAGACTACATGCTGACACATAAAACATACCTCCATAAAATCAAGAGGATAGAAATCTTGCAGGCTACCTTTGCTGACCATGAGGGTCTGAAATTAGATGTGAACTACAAAGCCACACAGAAGAAAAACCTTCACAATTGGAAATTAAACACCCTGGTACTGAACAACCAGTGGGTCCGAGATGAAATAAAAAAGAAAATCAAAACCTTCTTGGAAACAAATGATAATGAAGACATAAACTGCCAGAATCTATGGAACACAGCAAAAGCGTTCCTGAGAGGAAAATTGATAGCTCTACAAGCACACATCAGGAAGGAAAAAGGGGAATACCTGAATAACTTAATGACGCAGCTCAAAAAATTAGAAAATGACCAACAAAAGGAACCAAAAATAGGGAGACAGAAGGAAATAACAAAGCTGAAAGCAGAAGTCAATGAAGTGGAAACTCAAAAAACAATCTGAAAGAACAATGAAAGCAGAAGTTGTTTCTTTGAAAAAATAAACAAGATTGATAGACCATTGGCAAAACTCACAAAGAAAGAGAGAGAGAAACCTGATAACCCGTATCAGAAATGAAAAGGGGGAGATCATGACAGATATTGCAGAGATCCAAAGGGTAATCAGAGACTACTTTGAGAAACTTTATGCTACTACACATGAGAACCTAGAAGAAATGAAAAAATTCTTGGACACTTATAACTTTCCACATTTAAGTAAGGAGGATGCACCATATCTAAACACCCCCATCACTACTGAGGAAATTGCAACTGTAATCAAACATCTGCCCAAAAAGAAAATCCCAGGCCCAAATGGATTTCCTAATGAATTTTTTCAAATCTTTCAAGAGAGCTACTACCAATCCTAGCAAGCTCTTCCGTGAAATTGAAAAAACGGGAACATTCCCAAACAGCTTTTATGAAGCCAACATCACCTTGATAACAAAACCAGACAGAGATGCTGCCAAAAAAGAAAATTACAGACCAATATCCCTGATGAATGCTGATGCAAAGATCATTAACAAAATCCTGGCAAATAGGATTCAATCCATCATCAAGAAGATCATACACTACGACCAAGTAGGTTTCATCCCAGGAATGCAAGGATGGTTTAACATCTGTAAATCTAACAACATCATACGCAGCATCAGCAACA
The DNA here is from genome assembly GCF_024139225.1 of Suncus etruscus. Classification (NCBI taxonomy): domain Eukaryota; kingdom Metazoa; phylum Chordata; class Mammalia; order Eulipotyphla; family Soricidae; genus Suncus; species Suncus etruscus. Next base: position 57,273,848 of record NC_064864.1, on the reverse strand, counting down.
AGAAAAATAAAAATCACATGATTATATCAATAGACGCAGAGAAAGCATTCTTGATCAAAACTCTCAGCAATATGGGAATGGTAGGAACCTTTCTCAATCTAGTTAAAGCCATCTACCAAAAGCCAATGGCAAATATTATCCTCAATGGAGAAAAACTAAAAGCCTTTCCTCTATATTCTGGTACAAGACAAGGCTGTCCGCTCTCACCACTCCTCTTAACATAGTACTGAAAGTGCTTGCTATAGCTATCAGGCAAGAAAAAGTTATCAAGTGAATCCAGATAGGAAAGGAAGAAGTCAAGCTCTCACTATCTAGAGATGACATGATACTCTACTTAGAAAACCCTAAAGACTCTACCAAAAAGCTTCTAGAAACAATAGATTCATATAGCAAGGTGGCATGCTACAAAATCAACCTACAGAAATCAATGGCCTTTTTATACACCAATAATGATAGAGAAGAGATGGAAATCAGGAAGGCAATCCCATTCACAATAGTGCCACACAAACTCAAATATCTTGGAGTCAACTTGACCAAAGACGTGAAGGACCTATACAAAGAAAACTATAAAGCCCTGCTCCAAGAAATAAGAGAGGACACACGGAAATCGAAACACATACCGTGCTCATGGATTGGCAGGATTAACATAAAAATTAAAAATATAAAAATATAAAAATTAAAAAATAACATTAAAATGGCAATACTCCCCAAAGTATTATACAAATTTAATGCAATCCCCTTAAAAATACCCATGACATTCTTCAAAGAAGTGGATCAAACACTTATGAAGTTCATCTGGAACAATAAACACTCTCGAATAGCTAAAGCATACCTAGGGAAAAGGAAAATGGGAGGCATTACTTTTCCCAGCTTTAAACTGTACTACAAAGCAATAGTTATCAAAACAGCATGGAATTGGAATAAAGACAGACCCTCGGATCAGTGGAATGGGCTTGAGTTCTCAGACATTGTCCCCCAGACAATTACCTAATTTTTGACAAAGGAGCAAGAAATCCTAAGTGGAGCAGGAGCAGGGAAAATCTCTTCAGCAAGTGGTGCTGGCAGAACTGATTAGCCACTTGCAAAAAAGCGAACATAGACCCCCAGTTAACATCATGTACAAAGGTAAAATCCAAATGGATTAAAGACCTTGATATCAGACCAGATACCATAAGTTATATAGAACAACACGTGGGGAAAACACTCCATGACATTGAGACTGAAGGCATCTTCAAGGAGGAAACTGCACTTTCCAAACAAGTGGAAGCAGAGATCAAAAGGTGGGAATACATTAAACTGAGAAGCTTCTGCACCTGAAAAGAAATAGTGCCCAGGATACAAGAGTCACCCACCGAGTGGGAGAAACTATTCACCCAACACCTCAGATAAGGGGCTAATATCCAAAATATACAGGGCACTGACAGAACTTTACAAGAAAAAAACATCTAATCCCATCAAAAAATGGGGAGAAGAAATGAACAGACACTTTGATAAAAAAGAAATACAAATGGCCAAAAGGCACATGAAAAAATGCTCCTCATCACTAATATCAGGGAGATGCAAATCAAAACAATGATGAGATACCACCTCACACCACAGAGATTGGCGCACATCACAAAGAATGAGAACCATCAGTGCTGGGGGGGATGTGGAGAGAAAGAAACTCTTATCCACTGCTGGTGGAAATGCAGTCTAGTCCAACCTCTATGGAAAGCGATATGGAGATCCCTCCAAAATCTGCAAATTGAGCTCCCATTCGACCCAGCTATTCCACTCCTAGGGATATACCCTAAGAATACAAGAATACAATACAAAAAACCCTTCCTCACACCTATATTTATTGCAGCACTCTTCACAATAGCCAGGCTCTGGAAACAACAAAGATGCCCTTCATCAGATGAATGGCTAAAGAAACTATGGTACATATACACAATGGAATATTATGCAGCCGTCAGGAGAGATGAAGTCATGAAATTTTCCTATACATGGATGTACATAGAATCTATCATGCTGAGGGAAATAAGTCAGAGGGAGAGGGAGAGAGTCACAAAATAGTCTCACTCATCTATGGGTTTTAATAAAAATAAAAGTCATTTTTGTAACAATCCTCAGAGACAATGAGAGGAAGGCTGGAACACCAGCTCACTTCATGAAGCTCACCACAAAGAGTGGTGAGTGCAGCTATAGAAAAAAACTACACAGAGAACTACCATAATCATGTGAATGAATGAGGGAACTGGAAAGCATGTCTGGAGTACAGGTGGGAGTGGGGTGGGATGGAGGGAGATTTGGGACATTGGTGGTGGGAATGTTGCACTGGTGAAGGGGGTGTTCTTTACATGACTGAAACCTAATCACAATCATTTATGTAATCAAGATGTTTAAATAAAGAAATAAATGGGAAAAATGTATATCACTGCCCAAAAAAAAATAAGAATTTCCTTGGGGTCCCAAATGTTTCATACTGAGTTCTTTCCTATTTTAATCCTTCCTACTTAGAGGTAGGTTTCTCAGTAGGACTAAAGTAAGGTCCTATCTATATGTGATATACACAATTTAAGTGCCCCAGTTCACCCACCAAGAAAGTAGTTAACCTAGTATTCCCACTCACCCACATCAAGCTAGATCTTACTCCAGAACCCAGTACATTCACCTCTATGCTAATCCCTCCATGGTAGGAATTTCCATTTTCAAAATTTAAGATGTTGAGAATAACAAGCATGTACTGAGATGCAGTATTAATGCCCCTCTGCAGAGGTCCAGGGTGAGTTCTTAGACTACTCAAATTTTGAAAACAAAGCAGCCAGCCCTAAGCAATTAAAGCTGATTTAAATTTATGCTGAAAATTCATGAGACTAGTGGTAGTAAATGTTCCTCATGTTATAAAAATTCCCACTAGCTGTATCCCAGAACATGGAAGATTTTATATAAGCCTGGGCCTCCCTCCAGTTCTTTGTAGGGCTCCTCCTTGGACTCCTTCAACTTCAGTTGTTTGCTTTTAGGACAAAAAGAGGGGAGCCATACAGAGCTGTGATATGGGAAAGGGGAGCAGTTGTCTTAACAATCAACGAACATGTACCCTTCTCTCTTCCCTATTCTTACCACCCAGTGACAATGGGTTTACTCTGACCTGCAGTGCCCAATATTAACAGCACAGAGGAGCTTGGGATCCAAACTTGGACCCAAGTGGGTAACTTTCAAAGACTTAGACCAGGTTTATAAAAAATTTCTTCACCTTCATTGCCTGCTGGAGAAGCATCAGAAACTCCCACCACAGCCTAAGGTTTGTATCTCCAAGGATAGGACAGCTTCACTCTAAAATTGAGCCAACCTACTTTTCATCTTGTGCATTTGCCATTATCAGATGTTCCAGTGGAAGTAATGAATGCTGTTTCTTTCTTTCAAACACAAAAATCTTAATAAAATCCAACTCGCAAAACCTGCCTACTTAAGGGAATTAGTCTGGCCTTTGAGAAAATGAGTTTGCCATTCCCATTCCTCACAACAGTTCTCTGAGTCTTGTGCCCACCTAAAAGGATAATAATATCTTCATCATTACTATGCCAGCAAGAAAAATGTTCCTTTCCCCAGGAGGCAGAAACATATTTTTTAACTGAGCCTAGAAGAGAAAATGCTAAAAATTTTAACTTACTTTCTTAGAATATCTTTAAAATATCTGGGATCTGTCCCTGAGTTCTGTACAGTCAGCAGTTTCTCCCAATAAGCTCATTTATTTTTCATGCTGACTAGATCTAGGGTTTGATTCCCCCCCACATATTTCATTTCCATATTCTCTGGAAGCTTCTAGGGGTACCAAGATCAAGGAGAAAGACTTGGAAAAGGAATACAGAAGATAGAGCTACTGAATAGAACCCATAATTATTTCCTGAATGAAGAAATATGTGAATCTCACCTCCATTATTTTTTTTCATCTCTTCTCCTGACAAACGTACCTGAGAAGACTACAGGTGGGGGGAGTTCCAGGCAACTTCATTAACACAATTCATAGCTTCACCAGGAACACAATTCAGTATGGTATAAGATGGACCTAATGCAAATACTGCAGCCAAAAACCAAAGAATTGCTGCTTACAGAAACCAAAGGGGGGCCTGAAGGCCTCCAATCACAAACTTGTCTTTCAAAACTGTGAGAGTATTAGACCTTGAAACAAAAAATATTCTCTTGAGAGGTGTCCTGGAGTCAAGGAAAAAAAGTATAATGCAGGGGCCATGGCAAAATACAATGGGTAGAACATTTGCAAGAAGCCAAGTGGAGTTTGATTTCCAGAAATTTCCTATATGCTCTTTCCCCAAAGCACCGCTAACAGTAATTTTTGAGCACAGAATCAGGAATAATACCTGAGCCCCTCAAGGTATGGCCCAAAAATTACAAAAACAAAAATAAAAACAAAATTTTTTTCTTTAGTCCCAATCTTTCCCCTGAAACATCCACCAAGCTTTAGGGCTACCTTATCTCTAATTTGGTAGAGTTGTGAAAGAACAAAACTAGTCTAAGTAAGGATCAGAATTTACTCAATCACTAAGTCTATCCATCAATCTGTCTTCCTCATGTAAAAGAGTCCAAACAGAATTATAAAATCTGAAAAGGGTTTTACTAGGATTGAAGCAATAGTACAGTGGGAAGAAACTGGCCTTGCATGCAGCCAATCCAAGTTCAATTCCCAGAATCAACTATGGTCCCCTCAAGCTCCATTGGAAGTGATCCCTGAACACAAAACCAGAGAAATCCCTGAGCATAATTGGGTGTGACTCCCCCCAAAAATCCAAAAAATGTAGCCTAGGATTTTAAATACTTTATTGTAACATTGTGGTCTTACCAAAATGTTCATAATTTAGTCATTTCTAAACATTTATCTCTATTATGTTCAGACACAAATCCCACCACCAATGTGACCTTTCCTTCTCCAGTGTCTCCAGTCTCCCACCAATCAGCATAGCATGCCTCCTTGTGGGCACAAACAAATCTACTTCATATTGTTTTTCTACAACAAAACGGCAATGGAATTATCAAAATTTAGATTAACACAGGTCAATTTAAAATAACTGTATATCTCTCCATTTTGTTACTAAAGTTACAAAAAATTTACTAGGCATGTTTGGTGCTAATTGAACCTTCTGTGTTACATTTAGGCTCACTGAGCTTGGTAGATTGCTACATAATTTTCCCATCAGATTTTCTGTGATATTACTGAGCTGACATAATATTCTGAGATGTTCTGTGACTTCTTGTGGCCACACAGCCTAGGGTTTATAGATCTAAAATAAATGTAATGGCTCAATAATTTGATAAAGTTATGTCACAGAGTTGGGCTGTAGTACCTTCTGTCAGAAGGTATAGTAGGGTGTGGTGCTAAGCTGCTATGTTTTATGCAGAAGGGTGAATGTGTCCCCACCCATTCTGAATATTTCATAGAGGTATCAGCCCAAAGTAATTTGTAATAATTTTTATCATGATTAGCATGAATTATAAATCTTTCACAGTAATATTTAAAGTACATAGTGATGTTGAATAAGGAGTACTCCTACCACCAATGTTGTCCTCCCTTCAACCCTTGTTTGCAGAAACCCCCTTCTGTGACCCCAGACTGTTAGTATAACTGGTCTACTCTGGGTATAGCTTGTTGAAGATTGGGTATCAATTCTGTTGTCATTGACTTTGGGATTGGTATTTAAGTCTGATCATTTTTTATTTCTACTCAATATTCATACGACTGTTTGATTCTGGTACCATCCATTTTCCCCCCTCATTTTATGAGGTAGAGCAAGATGAGTCAAGTTATGTGGTTCTGTTTGAAAAGAAAAAAAAGTAAAAGAATAAGATGAAAAAATAAAAAAACAGTCGCTCCTGTAAAAAACTAAAAAAGAAAGAAAAAAAACAAAATATTAAAACAAAACCAACAGACAAAAAACCAGAAGCAGTCCATCTGAGGGCTATAAATATCAATTTAAAATAAAGAAAGAGGAAAAAAGAACAAAATCATAACAAAAAATAAACTGAAATAAAATAAACCAAAACAAACAAAAAAATCAACAACAACCACCAAATTTATAAAACACAAAAAGAAGCAAAAATCAAACAAAAGACCAAATCCAGCAACTACAAAAAAGCACCACAGCAACAAATACAACAACTCAATAATAACCAAGAGACCAAAAGAAAAAAGGGAAGAGGGCTGAAGTGGCAAGGTTTGTTGTTGGTGGTGGTGGTGGTTGTTTTAAAGGTGCCAATTGCTACACGTGAACCAACTTTTTGGAGCTGTCCCAGGTGCTGCTTCACTAAATACAGCAGCCCAGATACAGAGTTGTACCTCTTTAGATCTCTCTAATTTCTCTGTCCATATTCAACTCCTGGTCATCACTCTTCCAATTACATACGCCGATTAGTGTCTTTACAATAATTCCATTTCTTAATCTCTGCATGTTCTGCAACAATTTTCAAATTCATGAACTGAGCAATGTCTTGTGGTTAAGATCTGCTTACAACCCAGCTCAATGTTATCTCAGATCACTGACTGCGAGCATATCTGGTTATTCTGAGAAGAATTGAGGTCAATTGAGGGGTGTTAAATAGAAAAGAGATAGCAACACATAACCTTCAGAAAGATCATGCTGAGCTCAGTGGAAGGGAAGAAGAAATAAACAGGATGCAAGTTATTCTGATATCTTAGGTAAAATATAACACTACTGGATAGGGATAGTAACAAGAAACTACAAAGAAGAGGATAGTTTTTAGAAATATTTAGGTACCAAAATAAGTAAGATGTGACTAAAGACAATGTACATGATATAGAGAAGGTGGGAGGAAGAAATACATTTTAAAGATAGGCTTCAAATTTCTGCTTGGATGATAGGTTGAATGGTGATAGCCAATAGAGACTGAGCTGAAATACCAGAAAAGAAGCAAATATGAAATCAGGCTAATTTGCATTTGGAAAATTTGAGGGACTTATAATATCTCCATTTTAAATGCTAAGTAGATGTTGACTATAATAATAGATAGAACTCAAGAGACACATGTGAACTCCACGTTGTGATGTTAGCATTATCAAGTACATGTTGTGATCAAAGGCAGGTAGCTGAAAGAGTCCTTCAAGTCTGAATAGATGAAAAGAAAGAAGCCCAGTGAACAAATACATATAATGGAATATGAACAGGGATGTAACAAGTCCACACAGAATACTACATTGTACAAAAATAGACTGATTCCTTAGAGATTAGTCACCTAACACTGCTATCATACAGGATTAGACTTGAAAGTACACCCAGGACTTAATGAAAATGAGACTGTAGACAACTTTTATCTGGTTTGTCTCTCCAGAAAGTAGGTGAGAGTGAAGTCATTTTAGAGCATGTTGAGGAAAAACTGGAAGGTGAGGAATTGGAAGAGTGAACAGCTACCACTCTTTCATAAGTTTGGCTGTGAAGAGGAAGGAAAAACCAAAGGAGTAGGCCGAGGACACCATGAAGAGTTTTATTTTTATAAATATGAGAACATTTAAATCTATTTAAATTCTGAATGCATAGCGGCAATTAAGAATGAGAGATAAGAGACGAGGAAGAAGATGACTTATAGCTAGAGATATCTGAGCTAGCAGGAGCTGGGGAGCTGCAAGTCAATCTCATGCACAAGTGCTCCCTGGACAGAGATAGAGGTCAGAATCACAGATCTATAAGTAGGTCAACTAAGTAACTGGAAGGTAGGTAGTTCCTGCCAATCCTGCATCAGATGCCAACAATAGCACATTCTTGCCCCACCATTTTCTCATCCAAAAGAAGAAATAGATTTGTTCTATCAGAAAAACTAGAACATATTGGTGGGTGTTATGAGGAGGCAGATTTTGTTTCAGGAAAGAATAACATTTCTAACAACCAGAGCTGTCCAGCCACAAAATGGCAGCTAGAGTGCAATATCTGTTAGAGTCAGCATTCAAATCACAATCAGAATGCAATAGAATTCCTAGATAATCCCAGTGAGCTTTTCACTATAAAAAAGTTTGAATTAGATGATGCCAAAAGACCCTTTCAACTGAAACTACTACTGTTTTCAAGATAGCCCTGAGTCTTCCTTCCAGAATTGGCTATTCTTTTGCCAAAGAGGGTTGGCATGAGGTTTTTTGACCAGCAAGGCTAGAACTGTCATTTGCACAGTTGGCTCTCTTGGTGACATAGAGAAAAACTTAGCCCCTAATAATCAATCTCATACCCTAAAACTTCACTGTTAGAACTATATAGGGCATGAATTATTCTTAAGAATATCGGAATAAAGGGGGGAGTGGGAAAAAAAGAATATCTTGTGTAGATAGAAATATGGCTATGAGAGTTTCTATTTTACACTGGCACAGTCAACCTAATAGTAAAACTCATAGGAATGGGTAGTCCAATGTTATGGCTGAGATCTGGATTCTGCCAAGGAACTCATGATACTGCCAATCTGAGATCATCATCCTGCCAGGCTCTGCATTCAACATCATTAGTGTCAGCATAATTGGCCATTACTGAGTTAACTTAACCTTTTAAGTCTATTGTGAAGAATCAAAATATAACAATTATTAAGCAGTATGCATCTCTTAATAAATATTCATTAAATATAAAATGGGGTGATAATGTCAAGAACTTATGGTAAATGCAATCATGACTGGTTGAGGGGATGCTAAATAAATAACATTTACTTCATTAAAATTATAATTTGATATTTGACCAAGTTTCTAGCCTTTTAGAAGATCTTCCAATATGATCATTATTAGCTGACCAAGAAACACAATTGAAAAGTGCTCTGAGCTATAAAGACTGACCAAGGAGGACCATTTCAATTCTGCTGAGAATGTTACAATGATTTCCAACTTACGCATATCAGTAGCAAACACTGACACATTTTAACAAATAGCCATCACTACCACATGATTTTGTTATATCAACACAACAATTTTTAAACATTATATAGTGGTATGTACAACACTTTGTAAATATATATAATGACTTAGTGAAACATTTTATGAGCCAAGCAATGTAACTGCATATGTTATCAATCTGCACAAAAAAAAACTGTAGGGCAGCTATTAGTTAGCTGTTATTACAAATAAAGAAACTTGGCTTGTGGAAGTTTTAGCAACTTGCTCAAGATCAACCAACTAGAAATTAGCAGAGTCAGGATTCCAACTCAGGTCTGTCTAACCACTTGTTCACATTTGTTATTCTGTCATATGTATTCATTGTTAAAAATATATACTAGCATAGTCCGGATCACAGCCATATGCCCCAAGCAAACATCCAATAATGACCCTTCTTTCTGGTATGTTTCCTCCAAGAAGGATAATAACTTTTGTGTTCCCTTCTTTACCTAATCCAATCACCCATAAAAGGCTTAAAAATGATTTTTAAGGAGCTGGAGTAATAATTCTGGTAGGACATTGAATATGAATAATCCAGGTTTGATCCCAGGCATCTCATATGGTTCCCTAAGCACTGGCAGGAGTAATTCTGAGTGCAGAGCCAGGAGTAATCACTAAGCACTCTGGGTGTGGCCAAGATAATAAATAAATGGTTGTTAAAATTCTCAAGAATATAATACAAGCCTGATAATTTCCAGATTGTTAGCCAATGTTGTTATGGTCTGTGCCTTACCTAACTTCCACAAACAACAGTCTCCTAATGAGTTTCAAAGCTCCCAAGAAACAAAACCTGTATCACTAAAATCCACAGAAATTATTCTATTTCCTGTTCATTAACATCATTGTTAATATTAACATTATTAATATAACACTTTAGATAGTTCATCATAACCAGCAGCTGAAGCTTACATAATAATTAGAACCAATGAAATTCTGAAAAGTGCCTACTAGAGATGAGAAATGAAAGCAAAGATTTTTGCACAACTAAATTGGACAGTAATTTTGCAATTTGGCTGAATCTATCACATTCTAGACATCATTACCTAATCTTACCTATTATATACCACTTCCTCTCCCTCTAGGCTTTCCAACCTCCTTCCTATACACACACCCATTTCTTTCACCTGATACACCTTTTCCTATTATATCACTTCCTCCCCATACTTCAAAGACCACCTTTATGAAGCCATCCCTGACTGCTCTAACCCCCTATAATCTTTGTCTCTTTTTGTAAAACTGGAAACAGAATTTAGACCATGTAGCTTCTCTTTACCTATGTTTCATAGCTTTGTTCCAAATCTCCCCAGTAGAATGAATATCTTTAACAAGAAGATAGGGGAAGTCCTCCTCTGCCCCCCAACACAGGGCCTGAGTCATTGCATAATGAGTCTAAATGCAAGGCTATCCCCAAACCTAGTTCCTTATGCTAAAATACTCAGAATACTCTATGATGGCAAGGATAGGAAATGCCCTTTCCATCAAACCCAAGAGCCCACCTCATTCCCATTGGCTTTTCTAAATTATCTCTAATCATATAACCCTTCTCCCACAGAACATAGACTCAATCCTCCAAGGAGGCCCGGATGGACACTGGCCTTCACTCTTCAGCTAATTGCTGTCATCCTCTTCCGATACAAGTGAAGAATTAGCCCTCTCCAAGCACTGTAGTCCTGGCAAGAAGCTAGTGGTGACTCATGCAGGGGTGGAGATAGGCGAACAGGGGAGGAATCAGAGAATGAGAGTGCACAGGCTAGTTATGGAGCCACAAAACAAGGCACATTACCAATTTAGCCAATTATGCAGCTGAAGCAATTAAATAACCTCACAATGTGGAGAGGAAGTGTAAACAGAGCCCACAACACTGCCCTGTTGGCCAGCAGCACAACAAGCTTGACTGTTCTGGTGGAAAGTTATTGCTTTCACCTCTCCAGCCTCCCTTTCCCGCTTTTTATCTGATAACAGGATCCCTGCTCTCCTTGGGAAACCTGCCTCCTAATGTCTTTTAAAAAGGTCTTCCTCAGGAGCCAAACGATAGCACAGCGGTAGGTCGTTTGCCTTGTATGCGGCCGATCTAGAATGGACATTGGTTCGATCCCCAGTGTCCCATATGGTCCCCAAGCCAGGAGCGACTTCTGAGCACATAGCTAGGAGTAACCCATGAGCATCATAGGGTCTGGTCCAAAAAAAATAAAGTCTTCAATCCTCAAGTAGCATTTTTGTTTTTTTGGGTTGCCCCAGTGGCACTCAAGGGTTACTCCTGGCTCTGCACTCAGAAATTGCTCCTGGCAGGCTCAGGGTTACCATATGGGATGCCGAGAATCGAACCCAGGTTCACCCAGGGTCAGCCACGTGGAAGTCAAATGACCTACCACTGTGCTATTCCTCCCACCCCATCAAGTAGCATTTTCATTCCAAATTACTTCATTATAATGTCTTTGAGAAAAAGTAATCCCAGCCAATTAATAAATAAAAAATAATTAATCCATTTTTCAAGGACTTGCTTCCCTTACACATCATTCTGATAAAGATTCAAGAACTCATCAATGCAATGCAGGGCTGGGAGCCACTCTCACTGGTGCTCTAGGAATCAGGCAGTGTGGAGCTTAATCTTGGGATCCCATATGCAACACGCGTGCTCCAATACTTGAGTCATCTTCCTGGCCTTTGATGACATTAAAAGAAGCATTATTCTATCAGGCTTAGTGGAGTGTGCCACCCGCTAGTGCCAGTAATTAATTTCAGGATCGCCAGAAGCCAAGTAGAGTTGATGAGAATCATACATGAGAATGGAAATGTTGGATGAAGTCAGTCCTCCTGCTTTGAGACTGGGAACTTTGAAGATGTTAGTTTGGGCTCCTCAGGGGTCTCCTTTCCTTCCAAGTAACCTGCCTTCTGGGAGAAAGGTTACCCAAAATAAAGTCAATAGGCAAAGGAATAATAATGGCTCAAAAGTGAGCACTTGGCATGTGGGAGACCTTGGACTTAATCTGTGGTATAGCAGAAATAAAGTCAATATGCTAAGCAGAGTAGAACAAAGAGGTAGAGAAAAAGGAGAGGCAATACTCTACTTCAGTGAAGCATTGAGAGTTTATTAAAGCCCTAGAGCCAGCCTTGCCCAGAGCCTGTGAATTTACTACTGACAAGACAAAAATCATCCCTATTCTCTAAAAACTACTTAGATATGGGTTTCTGGAGGATTGTGCTCTTTTGTTTTGTTTCTATGAAACAAACACCCAACTGTTACAGCTACTGAGACTGGAGCTGTTCTTCTTTGGGGGAAATGCTGAATGTCAGAGAGGTATCTGAAAAGTATAATGAGCACCTCCTGCCCCATCCCATTCACTGTACACCCCTCTCACAATTTTATTAAAGCTTCAGTTAAGCAGAACTTTCTATCTTCCTCAAAGTAGATCCAAACTATCAATCTGTACAGAGCCCAAGAGAACAAGAATCATGAGACTCAACTAGAAATGCTGAAAAGATAATTATCTGTATTCCCCCTAAAATAGAAGCTAAGTTCAGCTTCAAGGTGATTTGAAACAGCCCCACAGCTCATTTTCATATACTCAGTTTTGAGCCTCTACCTCTGATGAACACCCCTTGTTTAAGTCCAAGACTATTTTAATTCCCGATTTGGTCGCTGTTCAGCCTAAGTGAGAAATCCCACAAATCACCTTTAAAATAAAGGGTGAGTTACAGAGTCAGTTACAGGTGCCAGTCCTTCCTGAAGATCTTCCACTGTACCCAAGAAGAATGCTAGTGACCGGTGAGGTATCCAGAGCCCACCGCAATTGGGAGAAACAAGCTATGAATTAAAGGATTGGTGATGTAGGCAGAGGTTAAAGTCTGCCTCTCATCGGCACTCACAGAGATAGCTTTGCAGGCAGAACTATAGGCATCAAAGCAAGGCTATGCTAGCCCACTAGGTTGCCTTGCTCATGCTCTGTTATAATTACTTGAAAACTAGGAAACAATGCTATTTTCCCTCTGGTCCACCAGAGCCCAGAACCCAGTATTGGTAGAATGGTGGTTCCAATGGGACTTTAGGAAAGGCAGTGAGGGTGCAGAAGAAAAGGGAAGGATCTCATTCTGATTTTCACTCTAGAACTGTGTTATGTTTATAAACACAAATAGCATTTTTCAACACTAGGTGCACATTAGACTCCTCAGGCTAGCTTTAAAAAATAAATTGATATCTAGAGGCCAAAGAGCTAGTATAGCAAGTAAACTTTTTGCCTTGTACAATGTCAAGTCAGGTTTCATCGTCAATAACCCATATGGTACCTTTGCTCACCTGGAGTGATCCCTCAGTGCAGAGCCAGGAATAAGACCTGAGCACAGCTGGGTAGGACCCAAAAACAAAACAAAAATTTTCATTTAAAAATCTGATGCCTAGGGACTGCACCCAGAAGACTCCACATGCCAGTTCTTCTGTGTCTCTTCAGCTGGTATGTTGGGGGCTCTGGGCAGGACAGCTAGTTATAGGCCCCCTAGGCTGACCACTTAGTCCAGGGACTGAGACCCCCCCCACGCCAGATGGGTCTTCAGGGCCACACCTGGTAAATCAGGCCCTGGTGGGAGGGTGGAGGAGAGAAATTCCTCTCCTATGCATACACAAACTATAGAGGCAGGGGCTGCACTCAGAAGACTCCACATGCCAGTTCTTCTGTTTCTCTTCAGCTGGTATGTTGGGGTCTCTGGGCAGGACAGCTAGCCATAGACCCCTGGGCTGACCACATAGTCCAGGGGACTGAGATCCCCCCACACCAGAGGGCCTTCAGGGCCACGCCTGGTAAATCGGGTTCTGGGGGGACCGTGGGGGAGAGAAATTCTTCCTCTATGCATACTAGACCCCATTCAGGAGTTCTTTTCTTACTAGTATTCATTTTCAAAAGCAAATGCACCCGTGCGACATATACTTCTTAACAACACCCAAAAATATTCTTAATTTTAATTCTTAACTGTTTCTAGGAAAAAATATGGAATTCCCTAGATTTGGAGGATAATATTCAAATAAGTCTCTAAAATCAGTGCATATGTAGATGTGACTTCCTATACAGTGGTCCTCTCTGACTGCCAAGCCTAATCCATAAACAATTCATTTATACAATGTATATATCCCCTCTGATATATTTCCCCTCCTCCACACCAGAGCCCCTTCTACTCCCTCGTCTCCCAATCCGGATTCGTTATCTTCCCCTCAATTAACCCTCTTTACCCTCAATTCTTTAATCTATTAGGCACCAAGACTGACCTCCTGCCCCAACAGATTCTGCCCTGTCGCACACCCCTACAAAGCTCATTATTACTCCTTAACTCTCTCACCCCCAACCATCAGTACCCCACATTTACCCTTTTTAACGTCAGTACTACACAGTCCTAATCACAGACCAAAGTCATGCATTGGATTTAACAACCCCCAACTATTTCAAAAGACATAAAATGGACACATATGTCTTTTGAATATTTTATGTGTATTTTCTTTAACAGCTATAACACTTTCTAAATATTCTTTTACCGTGACGATTCTACCCACTTTTTATCTTGTCTTCTCTTTGTGAGCTATGCAATAAGGAATTTTGGTGGAAGAGTCCCTCAGCTTAATGCTTATGATTGAACCATGTCATGGGGATTGTTGGACTTGTTCTTATGGCCCCCATTTATGCCGATAACGCCACGTGGCATTGTTCCTTGTTTGCATAGGCACATTAAAATGAGAAAATACTATACATACAAATAAGTTCTTATCTAATAGAAATTGGAACACATAAATTTCGTAGTGCAATGAGACCTTACACCCTGAACATTGATATAATGACCTGGCACAGGCCTCAGAAGAATGGGCATCCACCATTTACCCCTGAACCAGGGAAGCTATCTATGAAACATCCAAGGTTTTTTATAACAACACCTGGAAGCAATCCTCTACCAGGGAAGACCCTACCACTGCTCTGACATCGACCTGCTCAAAAGAGACTTCCCTTAACACTAAGAAGGTTTGACAACAACAACAACCTGCTTACAGGACAGGGTTCTCTGCATTGCCCTTTAATTGTGAGGTGAAACGAGAGGACGCTCTCCACCATCCTGACTGCAATGTAGAATATGTAGATTCCAGGATCTTTAATACAGAAACATGATACCAACAACAGAGACTGTGTGCAAAATAAAAGTATTGGTACTACAGACAAAAAAAGATCTGATGCCTAAACCCTGCCTATATCAACATAATCATAAACCATAATTTTTAGAAAAATTATTCCAGATAGAATTAGAAACCAGTGAGGCAAGAGCACACCATCCTTCTCACCACTTTGTTTCTTCTAAGTATGGGGAGTCACAGATGACCCCATGGATTCACCTTCTCAGTCCTTATTCAACTTCCATCAGACACTTAGATTTCCAGCTGACTTTTATTAGGTCTTCACCAAGGGCTGAGGACCTGAAGAGTGAAAGCAAGAATAAGGAGAAGAAATTTACCCTGGCTAGTTAACAATTCTTTCTTCTTCCTAATATATTCTTTATAATGCTTGATAAATGAAGCAACATGAACCATATGATCTGGATAGTAAGAGGTCTGAGGGCTGGCCACCCAGCCCCAGCCAAGGAAGACTAACTGGGACTGGACCAGCCATATGCTCTCCCTGGACCTGAAACATAGCTCTCTGGCCAATGTTGTGTACTGTTTAAATAGCAAAGATGTATTGTCTGCTTGCAAAGAGAATTAAGCTGCAGAGAGAGAGACTGTGAAGTAGATGCCCATGATAAGCAAGAAAAAGCCAAAGTGAGGAAAGTTGCCAATCACTCTTAGTACCTTTTAGATTCTTACTCTTTCCAGGCATGAAGCCCAGAAGCCATCTGCAACTTAGGGTCCAAGAGCTCAGCATTGGTTTAAATGAGTTTCTCATCATTGGTCTGGATAGATCTCTCAGCAAAGTCATACATGTCAATTCTCCTAATTAAATATATATCTCCTTCCCTGCTTGTCTCACTATGGGAGTTATTTTTGGACAGTGGGAAGAAAATTTGACTCCAGATCCAGGATCAAGTATTCCCAATGAGAAAGTTTGATTATGCTCCTTTTTAATTTGCTTCAGTCTTCCCATCTATAAAGGATATGATGGATAAAGCCAAGGGATTAATAGATCTCATGGTTTCTAAATGTTTCTGGCAGGAGAGTTCTTAGACAGAAGAAATCAAATTTTACATCTCTTTAGAATCAAATGCTCTTAACTTCCAGCTGCAGAAGAGAAAAGATGTGGTCTAACAACCCACAAGTACTCAGCTTCCCTCATGAGAGTAAAACCATGTTTCATAATCTAAGACTGTGGAAATCCAGTACCAATAACTCATAACCCTCAGTGTCTAGATTAAGATAAATTATGGATCTGGCTTTCAAGAACTTGACTTCCTAGTTAGAGGAATCAGAAACTTTCAATAAAAGAAAGCAAAAAGACAAATGCCTATTGACATTGCAAAGTGGGGATATTAACCAGGGTAAGCTCAAGACAAGTTCAATGGTCAAGTTCAAGGGCAACCCCAAGGAAGTTCAATGGAAACACCAAGCTCCTGAAGGTTCAGCCATGCTGGCCAATGCCACACACACACACACACACACACACACACACACACACACACACACACACACACTCCCTAAAAGAAACTGAAAACAAAGGCATTTTCTATACCCTAAATATTTCTAGTGATTATACTCCATGGAGGTGTCACAAAAGACTGTTTTCAGATGAGTTGGGTTTACTCTTAACCATAAACAAATACTTTTTTTTTTGCTACTAGAAGTGGAGAAAACTTGGCTCTACTCATATACTTGTCCCAGAGTTGCCTAAAGATGATTTTCCAAATGACTTTTTTCTATGTTTCTATTCAGGGACATGTTCTGCTTGGTACCTTGTTCAGGTACAGGTTCTAGTTCAGGTTGGTGCCACAACCAAAACAGAATATGAGTTTATTCCATATATCTTCATTCTTCCACCCCATGGGGGAATAAAACAAGATCTATTCAGAGGTATATTCTCATTAACATCTGAAATTCCATACATGGTCCTCTCTCATTAGCTCACTTTTTTTATTACAAGGCCCTAATTGACATGTGCTTTTTTTGTTTTCTTTTGTTTTTGTTTTTGTTTTGTTTGTTTGTTTGTTTGTTTTTGGGTCACACCCGGCAGTGCTCAGGGGTTACTCCTGACTCTATGCTCAGAAATCACCCCTGGCAGGCACAGGGGACCATATGGGATGCCAGGATTCGAACCACTATCCTTCTGCATGAAAGGCAAACGCCTCACTGCTGTGCTATCTCTCCAGCCCATTAGCTCACTTTTTTTTTGGCGTTTCTTTCATTCCCTGACCTATTTTCCCAAGCTCTTCATGGTGG
Source organism: Suncus etruscus (assembly GCF_024139225.1). Classification (NCBI taxonomy): domain Eukaryota; kingdom Metazoa; phylum Chordata; class Mammalia; order Eulipotyphla; family Soricidae; genus Suncus; species Suncus etruscus. The sequence goes on along the minus strand of NC_064864.1, from coordinate 57,256,548 downwards.
ATCATCTTTTGGAGAACTATTTGCACCAGATCCTCATCTCAAAATCTGGTTTTAGAGAAACTCAAACTGGGCCAATAGCCAAGCAGACCCAACCATCCAGGTGAGGTGTGGATCATTAGGAAAACATTCCTCAACTAGCCTAATACTTGTTTCATCTGGCGCAGTCCAGAACATTTGTTCCTGCCTCTCTCCTGGGTGGTTTCTAATCACATTTGTTCCTGTTCTTTCTGCTAATCAACACCATTTGGTGCAGCTCAGTAGGTCTCTGCTCCTGCAAGTGAATTAGCAATATTTCCTGGATGTTTTTGTAATAAGCATCTTTATGGGAGTTTTATGGTGCTCAGCAGCAACACTTGAACCAAATGAGCTGTTGGACATAGAGAAGGGAAGTTAGTCAATTCTCTGCACAGCTCCCTGCTAGCCCCATTCAGTGATTCATTGGGGTGAAAGGGAAGCCCAACTTCAACATTTATGCAAATTGAATCTGCTTACAGGTCAATAAACCAGCCAATTTCTCTGCTCAGCATGCAAGCTGGGATGTCAGTGATCAGACGCAAGCCATTATTCTGGCTGCAGAAACAACCAGCTCCCCAGTGGTTGGCAGTCCCTATTGTTCAGGCCACCAGAGCAGAGGATATTGGGATGTCAGATCAAGGGAGGTGAGATGGGTGAAATGGATGAGAATGTCATATGGATGCATGTGATTTCCTAGTCGGGACTCTCTGATTAATGATTTCTACTTCCACCATCTTCCTTGGGTATGGACTTGAAAGAAGTCCTGTGGAAGTTTAAAATAACTCCTGCCTCCTAGATATGTTGAAGATTTGATTACTCAATTGCCTCTGGTGGAAGAATCATTCAGTAGAATTGTTTTGGATCCTGGGATAAGAGGAGAATATAATCAATTTAAGCAGAACATTCGCTGGGGACACAGGGACTCAGACCATAAGGTTAGTCTGTTTTCTACTACTTCATCTAAAGTGGTCAGTAGAAGATTGAAATTAGGAAGGTGTAATAATACACCTTATGAGAGATAATGATCCACCCCACTAAGACTCTCTAATTCTTCCATGTTGGGAAAGTGCAGAGAGTGAAGGAGAGGGTAGAAAAAGAAGAAAAAATTAAGATGTTGTTGAGCAGCTAACAGAACTAATGCCATCTAAAGGGCAGGTTTTATTAAGTAGATTATTATCAGAACTGTCAACATGATCCCTTCATTCATGAGCAAATACATTGCGTACTACTATATGTCAGTAGGTGTGTACTGAAAGGATTTTGGTAATCTGAGGAAGATGTAATACACACCCTTTGTTTCCCTTTAGCAGGAAACAAGAATTGGGTGGGGCAGGGCAGGGTACAATACAACAACACAACAATACAACAAAATTATCAATGAATGTCAAAGAAATATTACCTATACATGGAGTTACTGAATTTCAGGAGTTCACCATTTAGGGTCAATCAACCAAAGAACAGATTCAAGAAATTGTTGAAAGCAAAGATTCATTACATATAACAGATAAGGAGGCAGGTAGATAATTCCCAGACCATAAGTTCCCCAAACTGCACTTTCAGAGAGATTTTATTCTACAAAGAGAAGGAAGCTAGACCCAGGCTAATGGCATCATCAAAGGGCAAGGAGGAGTTTACTTCTCTCCTGCAGTGACTCATCCTGCTTCTTAATACATCACATGTTTAGAAAATAGAATCTTGAGCATGCTCACTGGGTGAGTGTGGGCGAGTTCAAGGAAGCACGTTGCTATGTCAATTCAGGGTAATTCAGTCTCTGCTGCACAGTTGGGAGCTATAGGTCTGATTGAAACAGGTTCTGTCTTGAGTGTGCAGGGGCAACTATACGGATATGCTCAAGATTTTATCAAAAAAAATTAAGAAACTGGAAAAGGTATTTAAAAACAGATAATGTTTTGCTGCACACTTAGGATAACCCACCCTCATTAGGTAACAATAAGTGTTAAACACACCTAGTAAGGAGAAATATCATGTAGGAAATGAGGCAAGTTTCAGCCTTGAGATGAGGTCTATGAAAATGAAGACTGAGAAGGCATCTTCTAGAGGAAAGAAACTGGAAAAGGCATTTTCCAAGCAAAAGCAAAGGTATGTGTAAATGTTCTGAGGATGAAAACATGGCTTCTTTGAGCTGAGAAGAAAATAGTGGGAGCATGGGAGAAAGAGCTAGTGGGGGACAAAATGGTTTTGATATAAACATATGTTTAAATTGTAGAGAAATTCAACAAATGCAACATAGTGAAAAGATGTTTAACTTGTAAAACTTACTCAGAAGCTTAAAGAAGACTTTTTTCAGATGAAAAATATTAAATAAAAATTAAGGCATAACAAAACAAATAAGAAGTAAGGAAACTAGATAATGGAGGAAAGGCCAAAGACATTAGATGAGGAATCATTTTAGGATTAAAGAGAAATTCCTCAGATTAAAATATATTAGTCACGAACAAGATAAATTTAGTGTTTCAGAATTTTTAATGCATAAACTCATGAGAAACAAATTTGCCAGAGTACTGTGTTTGTGTGCACGTTTTAACTGCAAGAAAACACTGTTTTCAAAGCAACTTCTCTTAGCTCCTCCTTTTCCCATAAGCCCTTGGTGTAACTGGTGATTCACTTTAAAATGTGGTTGGATTTGTTGGATCAATTCTTCTTTTTTCCAATTGTCCACTTCTGCCAATATCACCACAATATTCTAATTGATTATTTTCTTAATTTACATGTAATAGAACATATTATCTGGGTTATATAGATCTGCTCTTGTTGATAAAAGTTCCATATAGAACATGTCTACTTATGATAGAGGAATTGTGATGATCATTTTTATTTTACATAGAAGAAGACAGAGGCATGAGGAATGAGGAACAATGCTTTAGGTTATCCAATTAATAGGCCAATATTTAAACTTTTGCTTGGGTGATCTTGGCTTTAGAATATCCACTAGAGGCTATAGAAAAAGCACAGATGGGTTGCTAGCTTTGCAAGCTATTTGCTCAGGTTAGAGTGAATTGATTCCCTGGCATTCTATATGGCCTATGAGCACTACCAAGAGTTACCTCTAACTGTGGCCCAAAAAGAAACAAAACAGAAATAAAACCAAGAATATCAAGTAATGTTCTCCATGTTGTACTCTGGAGTTTTGCACCCTAGTTGATAGGGATGTCTGATTGTCAGAAACCTACCACAAAAGGATCCCAAATTCTGCTAAAATTTTGAGTAACTGGCACCACAGGAGTATATGGAAAGCTTGACCCAACTTTCCAGAAAGAGTCATGGGGACAAAAAAAATAGCACAATGACCTTTGCTTTATGAAGCATAAAGAAAATATCACTTTGAGCTTAAAATAAAGGGTATTGGTTTTCCCCTCCAGCCTGTGACTTGTTGAGAACAAAAACCACAACTTACTCATCTCTAGATCCCTTGTCCTTAGCCCTCTGCAGATATTTAATCAATATTTGTTGAATGAAATCATGTATCAATAAAGGATTATAAATTTAAAAGTACCAGAAAAATATAAATCAAAAGTATAAATCAAAAATACCAGAAAAATGTCATGAACCACAAGATCTGCTCCCTTTAATTGACATTCTATATCCTTCCCTTCAAAAGAGAACTTTACATCCAAACTCTGGAGTCAGCCCTTCTAAAGGAGGGTAAGAGATCATAATTTCCCCATCTATAAAGCCACAGAGATGCCTGTACTGTCATCTAAATAACAGATAATGGGTCAAGACTTAGTCCCAGGACTTTTCATAGCCACTTGGAACTACATAGCAATAAAAGACAATCTAAAAAAAAATACATGAATGTATAGTAGGGCAGGAAGGAAGAAAGAATAAATGGATGGATGGATGGATGGATGGATGGATGGATGGATGGATGGAAGGATGAATGGATGGATGAATGAATGAATTTAGTTTTTCCGGCCACACCCTTTTGATGCTCAGGGGTTACTCCTGGCTAAGTGCTCAGAAATTGCCCCTGGCTTGGGCAGACCATATGGGATGCTGGGGAATCGAACCGCAGTCTTTCCTTGGCTAGCGCTTGCAAGGCTTACCTCTAGCATCAACTCGCCAGCCCCAATGGATGGATTTAACAGGTTTTTAAATCCCTAATGTAAGAGCACAGAGAGAAGGAATAGGACTTTTATGAGATCTTGAATGCCAACCATTTTCTTTACTGCACTCACAAAGATATCCAGACAGTGTTATCTAAATACCCTTCAAGAAACATAAAATGAAGGATTTCACCAGAGGATGTTCTCCAGAGGAGGTGGCCTGGACTGGAAGGCAAGCAGCAAAAGGCCTATAGCAGCTGATGCTCTGGGCATGACCATGAAACATGGTTTGACTTGGTTTTGGGTTTTTTGTTTTGTTTTTGTTTGTTTTGGTTTTTTTTAGTTCACACCTGGCTGTGCTCAGGGGTTACTGAATATTCGGGGAACCATTCAGTGTTAGGGGTCTAATCTTCCACATGCAGAGTATGCACAATAATTCTTTAAGCTATTTTTATGGTCTCTTATAAAAACCTCATCTTTCTTTTCTCAAATTTGGTTCTAGAGAAGGAAGAAAACACATTCTCTATTCCTCCTTTGAAGCCAGGCTTTTAGTTCATAATTGTATGTGCAGTATCATGCTTTTTGAGCCAACCAGAGCTCAACCAGTCCTTGAAACCAGTGTGAATACATTCACTTAAAAATAACTGAAGTGTTGCTTGGTCCCCTGGGAATTCCCTAAAGAACTTCTGCCAAGTCAGCCTCTACTCCTTGGGGACAAGGATTCCTCAGAGAAGACCAAGTATGTTTCTTACATCAAAAAATTATTGCTGCCTAAACATACTTTTCATTTCAGGATACTCAAGACTTCAGTGACTAGCACTGCTTGGAATGAAGCTGATCCTTTGTATCTGAAAAGGAGACTCAGAGCACCTACCTAAGTGAAGGAGGAGGGCTCAGGAAGCAAAACCCTATGAATCCCTCAATCTGGCTTATCTATTGGGGAATCTTGTAAATAAATTGATAGCTGGGTGGGAGACTGCCCCAGTCACCTATTCTCTCAGCCCGTACCTGAGGAACTTTTTCTCTTTTTCCTTTTTCCTTCCTCTCCAAAATTCATAATTCAACAGCTCAGGTGCTAACAGAATCTGAAGAATGTTCTCTAGTATAAATTTACCACCACATCTTTTAAGGCCCAGAAAATTGGCCTGGGCAGATGCTGGGCTTTTGTCCTGCCCTTGGGCCAATTGCTGTGTTGTCAGCAATTCTTAGTCTGCCTCCTAATAACCTTGTTCTATCTATTCTACCCCAAGGGAAGCCTTGCTGCCTAGCACTTCATGGAGCCCCCCAAAGAGGGGTACTGTCAAACCTGGACATTCTCCTCCTCCTGTTTGGGTTACCAACACTTTTCCATTTGGGTCACATTAATGACAGGTACCACTTCCTTTATGCATACCAAGGTGAACCCATTCCTGGATCCCCTAACACTAGACTCTGGGAAGTAGAATGGTAGAAACTTCCTGAAACTACTTTGTCCGAGTATCTTAGCATACCCTGTGAATTCTCCTAACCCTGCCCTTTGCCCTGTCTTCTCTGAGCCAGCATCTGAGCTAAATATGCTTCCCAGCAGTCTCTGATGGCAGTGAAGCAGCAAGAACTGAATTTGTCTCGGAGGAAGGCCAGCTGGCTTCTCCAGCCTTCCCTGCTTTAAACTTGGGCTTGATCTATCTGCCTCAATGCCAAAGGAAGCCAGGTCTCTCTCTGCAGGGGACTCCTAAATAATCTCTCTTTTTTTCCCTCTCTCCCTCACCCCATTCCTTTTTCTTTCTCTCTCTCCCTCCCTCTCTCTCTTTCTCTCTCTCTCTCACAAACATACATACATACACACACACACACACACATATAGGGGTCTGAAAATCAGTGTTTGAAAATAAGAAATATCCATCATTCTAGGTCTCTTAGCAACATTGACAGAGACAGATGGACCTTAACACAGGGATTCTCAACCCACTTTAAAAGGACTCTTTGAGGGTCCCTCTGGCAGGAATGTCACTGGGCCCATTGCATGCCACCCTGACCCCTACTGTGTGGCTGGCCTTCCTTCCCGGACTTTCTGTCATCTGCCATGCTGGAGGCAGAAAACAGCCCTATCTTGATTAGCACTGACCAGGCAACAACTTTTCACCAGAGGAGGGTGTCAGAAGGACACAACCATGAACCTGCACCCTATCCTCAACAGTGGGCTCAGAAGCTTTGGGTGGGACATATTGTCCACCTGATCCACCTGCTCCTGCTCCCAAGGCTTCCCAAGTGCTTCCGGGCAATCACTCTGTCCATCCTTTCAGCCTTCCCGAGGGGCTGCAGCACAGGACATTTGACAATTAAATTTGACAAGTAACAGACAGGCGCACGGAAGGACCTGAGTCAGAGGAATGGTTCCTTGGGGAAAAGAGGGGCACACTGCAATGGAAGCCTAAGCCCTAATATTTTAATTCATGTAAGTAGGTTCAACTCTAAAACCCACTCCGAGATGGGGCCGGGTAGGTGGCGCTGGAGGTAAGGTGTCTGCCTTGCAAGCGCTAGCCAAGGAAGGACCTCGGTTCGATCCCCCGGCGTCCCATATGGTCCACCCAAGCCAGGGGCGATTTCTGAGCACATAGCCAGGAGTAACCCCTGAGCGTCAAACGGGTGTGGCCCAAAAACCAAAAAAAAAATAAATAAATAAAACCCACTCCGAGGACTTTGTATTTGGAATGAGGTCCAATGTTGTATGTTTCTGGTCATGATTAAAAGATGTCACCTGACACAGAGCTCCACAATAGCCATGAGCTCTGTAGAGAATAGACATGGCTTTCTGGGAACCTTGGACTCTTTAACTGGAACTTCCTATATGTACAAGTTATCTCACACCAGTCTTGAGGTCACATGTCACCTTATGTCAACTCTAGAGTATCTTGATGGTCAGTCGAGTGCTGCTTAGGCCCAACTAATCTGCAATTATTCAATAAACACATGCTGAGCTCCTGCCCTGGCCACAGCCTTGTGGGGAACTTGGTAAAGGAAATGCAGTGAGTAAAATTCAGTTCAGCATTAGAGGAGTTCAGGGTGGCTGGAAAACTTGGAGGCAGTAGATACATAAGAGCCCCAAGAGGATGGTAGGAGGGAAGGAGTGTGCCCTTGTGTGCCAGAGACCAGAAGGTACAGCACTTTTGACTTCATAGGAGAGGGATAAGAACAGAAAAAGGTAGGGTGCATAGGGAAAGCAGTTGTACAAAAGGAAGGTGTGTTGTTAAGTCACGAATGCAGAAGGAGCTGTACTAGAGAGGCCAGAAGGAGTCTCAGAGTGAAGGCAAGAATGAACAACGCACATCAGGCAGCATACTGTGACTTAAGCACCAACTGGGAAGAAGATTTCTAGGATGGCCCCAGATATGTGGGTAGGGCCAGAGGCTCCCTCTGAGTCAGACTCACAGCAACTGTTTTTAGGGAAGAAGATTGCAAGGAATTGCAAAGGGTCATGGAGAGATTTCAGAGTGAGCCAGTAGGGGTTACCTTTATCAAAATACAGGCCCTGGCTGGCTCACCTGGAGGCCCAAATGATTTTCAAGAGACTCAGCCAATAAGCCTGGAAAATACCAATGATACATAGGGGCAGAGTGGCAGCCTGGCTTCACACTGGAACACGCTCATTCTGTAGAAGGACACAGCTCACAGGGATGAAGATAGGGACTTGCTCCAAGATCAAGAATCATCTCCACCCTCCACAGGTAAACCCCTCCCTCATGCTCTCCTGCACCTTAGCAGGGGGCCCACCTCACTAAGTGTCTGAGGATTTTCTGGTCTATGCATCTGGAGGTATCTCCAGAAGCCAAGGCACAGCTGTACCCTCCCACAAATGTCATTCCCATGCACTATGCGGGGTGAGGACATTGCAATTCTTCCTCCCCTGCCAGGTCCCCTGTAGACAGCGCCCATGATATGTGAGCCTGTCCTGACAGCTTGTCTGTCCTGGTTTCTCCCCACGAAGTAGAGCCATTGATTCCCTGGCACTTCACCTGTCTGTGATCAATTTCTCCTGGCATTTATCTCCCACCTCTCTCAGCAGCCCTTCAAGGACACTCTTTATGTATGGAAACTGTGAGCACAGACTTCTGAAACGGAGATGTACCTAGTTCTCTGTTCTCCTCCACTTTATGAAGAAGACTCATTCAAAGCAAGGGAAATTGAAGAAAAGTGGGGCTGAGTTACAACACAGTCTAAGAATGCAGGTGTGGGGCAGGGTTGATCCTAAGTGACCAGTTTCCTAGAGTCTCACTGTAGCTGATGGGGGTGAGGGGAGGCAGAGAGAAAGCCTCCTTCCTGGTAACTCAACAAAACAAAACAAAACCTAACATTCTTCCCACTCTCCAGTAGAGCCCAGAATTCTACCTCAAGGAAACAGAACCCTAGTTTCTGAATGTGCTTCCATCCCTCAAGAGTCCCCTTTTCTCTGCCAATAGCTGAGAAACCATTATGTTTTGGGCCGGAGTGATAGCACAGAGGTAGGGAGTTTGTCTGTCTTGCATGCAGCAATCCAGGACAGAATTGAATTTGATCCCATATGGTCCTTTGAGCCTGCCAGGAGCAAATTCTGAGTACAGAGCCAGGAGTAACCAACCCCTGAGCATTGCCAGGTGTGGCCCCAAAACAACACAAAACAAAAATCCATTGTGTGTTCTTAGTAGCCGGGATCTCAGAGATAAATTAACTTAGCAGATACTACTGATAGTTTGGCTATTAGATTCTGGCTTACAGAACATGCAAGACTCCAGGTGATGGTTAGATGGAAGCAGAGAGAGATGTTCCTGTTACCCCAATGCAGCACCTACCCCATGCCCAACAAGCAATGCACACAACCTACACTCACTGGGAGTCTTGCAGGAGGCCTTTATTACAGTCCTTTATTACTAGAAAAGGTGTCAGAGACTCAGTAAGGTCAAATTACTTGGCCACGGTCATATGATGGGAGAAGATAAGTGGATTTGAACACTGTTGGTCACAGGAGGAAGTAAGTAGTAAATCTTGGGGGGGGGGATTTCATACTTGGCAATTATGATGTATTGGGATAGATTAATAACTAGGAATATGCATTTTTATTTTTTAGCTCTCATGCAGAGTAAAATGTTAGCCGGAAAATTTATATTTATAAATTTATATTTTATAAGAATATGCATTTTCATCAGTACCCCAAAAGTGACCAATGCTCATGGGTCTCAAGATAACAATAACCTGAACTCTAAAAAAGCCATTTGCTAAGCAATTTAAAACTTAAAGTTCTTAGTTGTCTAAGCTTCAGCCTCTTTGTCTATAAAATGAGAGACATACCATGTAGGCTTGTATGAGGCTTAAAGGATATAATATAGCAAAAGTGCATGGGATTGAACTTACCCCTAATTTGGAGGACCTGGAGTTAAAGTTCAAGGAGAAACCCCACCCTTGGCCTGGAACTAACACCTTTTATTTCCATTCAAAGTTCCATTTCCTTATCAAGCGTGGTGATACTGGCCATAGCCAAGTGTCCTCTAGATACTCTAGGTGTGCACTAGAATCTTTATCTGGCTTTAGGATTTGGATTCTGGTAAGGGGCCTGGTCACATGGGCCATTCAGGCAGGGTATTTCAGTATTTCTGACAGGCTAATTTCACTGATCCACAGAAATTTTTAAGAGAGGACACAGGAGGAGGTCAAAAAGGGCAGGGACCTGCAGAGTTCAGGGCTTTGATGCAAAGTGGGGTCTAGAACCTAGCCTGGGGCTTAGTCAACAAAGTTCTATTGTAAGTTGCTGAGAAAATAGATGTGAAGTGCTCCCCTACAAAAAGAAATGGTGAGAATGTGATGTAGAGGCATTGTCTAAGCTTCTGTGGTCATCACACTGAGGTACATACAATGATCAAACTAACATAATGTAAACATTAAACACACATAATCTTCTGTATCTACCATATTACAATAAAAGTAGTGGAGAACAAAACAGACCCTGCCTGGAAAAGGGGAAGTAAGCACATCCCAAACACACTGAGGATATGCTGCTCTTGCCAGCCCTGATCTTGGCAGTAGTCTTTGTGCTGTCCTTGAGCGCTCCTACATTTTCCATTCATGAAGTCATAAACTGATCATGGCTGCTATCTCAGGAACATGCTGTTGGCTTCAGACTCCCAGAGACTTGACAATCGCAAGGAGAGAGAACTAGATACACATATAGGCATTAAAAACTGAGCTTGGCCCACTATAATGTTATCAATCCCCTTGATACTTTTTCAAGCTTGGAACTAGATATCTTAGTTCAAATCTTTATTAATATCTTTATTTAAACACCTTGATTACAAATATGATTGTAGTTGGGTTTCAGTCATGTAAAGAACATCCTCCCTTCACCAGTGCAACATTCTTTTCACCAAAATCCCAATTCTCCCTCTTCCCCACCCCACCCCCACTGGTATTCTACACGAAATTTCTACTTCCCTCATTCATTCATTCACATTATTATGATAGTTCTCAATGTAGTTATTTCTCTAACTGCACTCATCACTCTGTGGTGAGTTTCATGTCGTGAGCTGGACCTTTCAGCCTTCCTCTCTTTTGTCTCTGAGAATTATTGCAAAAATGTCTTTTATTTTTCTTAAAATCCATAGATGAGTGAGATTATTCTGCGTCTATCTCTCTCCATCTGGCTATTTCACTTAGCACAATAGATTCCATGTACATACATGTAGAGGAAAATTTCATGACTTCGTCTCTTCTGATGGCTGCATAATATTACATTGTGTATGTGTATCATAGTTTCTTTAGCCATTCATCTGTTGAAGGGCATCTTGGTTGTTTCCAGAGTCTGGCTATTGTAAATAGTGCTGCAATGAATATAGGTGTGAGGAAGGGATTTTTGTATTGTATTTTTATGTTCTTAGGGTATATCCCTAGTAGTGGTAAAGCTAGATTGTATGGGAGCTCAATTTCCAGTTTTGGGAAGAATCTCCATTTCTCTTTCCATAAAGATTAAACTAGATGGCATTCCCACCAGCAGTGAATAAGAGTTCCTTTCTCTCCACATCCCCACCAGCACTGCTTGTTCTCATTCTTTGTGATGTGCGCCAATCACGGTGGTGTGAGATAATATCTCATAGTTGTTTTGATTTCCATCTCACTGATGATTAGTGATGTGGAGCAATTTTTATGTGTATTTTTGACATTTGTATTTCTTCTATGAGGAAGTGTCCATTCTACTCCCCATTTTTTGATGGGATTAGTTTTTTTTTCTTGTAAAGTTCCTGTCAGTACCTTGTATATTTTGGATATTAGCCCCTTATCTGATGGGTAATGGGTGAATAGTTTCTCCCACTCAGTGGGGTGGCTCTTGTATCCTGGGCACTATTTCCTTTGAGGTGCAGAAGCTTCTCAGCCTAATCTGTTAATCCCATCTGTTAATCTCTGCTTCCACTTGTTTGGAGAGTGCAGTTTCCTCCTTGAAGATGCCTTTAGTCTCAATGTCATGGAGTGTGTTCCCTACATGTTGTTCTATATGTTCCCTACATGTTGTTCTATATACATTATGGTTTCAGATCTGATATCAAGGTCTTTAATCCATTTGGATTTTACCTTTATACATAGCGTTAGCTAGGTGTCTGAATTAGCTTTTTTGCAAGTGGTTAACCAGTTGTGCCAAAACCACTTGTTGAAGAGGCTTTCATTGTGTCATTTAGGATTTCTTGCTCCTTTATCAAAAATTAGGTGATTGTATGTCTGTGGAACATTCTCTGAGTACTCAAACCTATTCCACTGATCTGAGTGTCTGTCTTTATTCCAATACCATGCTGCTTTGATAACTATTGCTTTGTAATACAGTTTAAAGTTGGGGAAAGAAATGCCTCCCATATTTTCCCCCAAGGATTGCTTTAGCTATTCAAGAATGTTTATTGTTTCAAATAAATTTCAGAAGTGTTTTATCCACTTATTTGAAGAATGTCATGGATATCTGTAGAGGGATCATATTAAATCTGTACAATGCTTTAGGGAGTATTGACATTATAAAGATGTTAATCCTGCCAATCCATGAGCAGAGTATGTGTTTCCTTTTCTGCGTGTCCTCTCTTATTTCATGGAGCAGGGTTTAATAAATTTCTTTGTATAGGTCCTTCACGTCTTTGGTCAAGTTGACTCCAAGATATTTGAGTTTGTGTGACACTAATATGAATGGGGTTGTTTCCTTAATGTCCATTTCTTCTCTATCATTATTGATGTATAAAAAGGCCATTGAGGGGCCGGAGAGATAGCATGGAGGTAAGGCATTTGCCTTTCATGCAGAAGGTCATCAGTTCAAATCCCGGTGTCCCATATGGTCCCCCGTGCCTGCCAGGAGCAATTTCTGAGTCTGGAGCCAGGAATAACCCCTGAGCACTGCCAGATGTGACCCAAAACCACACACAAAAAAAAGGCCATTGATTTTTGTGTGTTAATTTTGTAGACTGCCACACTGCCACAATGCATCTATTGTTCCTAGAAGCTTTTTGATAGTCTTCAGGGTTTTCTAAGTAAAGTATCATGTCATCTGCAAACAGTGAGAGCTTGACTTCTTCCTTTCATATCTAGATTCCCTTGATATCTTTTTCTTGCCTAATCACTATAGCAAGTACTTCCAGTACTAATTGAATAGGAGTGGTGAGAGAGGACAGCCTTTGTCTTGTACCAGAATTTAGAGGGAAGGTTTTTAGTTTTTCCCCATTGAGGATGATATTTGCCATTAGCTTGTGGTAGATGACCTTAACTATATTGAGAAAGGTTCCTTTCATTCCCACTCATCTTGCTGAGAGTTTTTATCAAGAATGCATGTTGAGGGGCCGGGCGGTGGTGCTGGAGGTAAGGTGCCTGCCTTGCCTGCGCTAGCCTAGGACGGACCGCGGTTCGATCCCCCGGCGTCCCATATGGTCCCCCAAGAAGCCAGGAGCAACTTCTGAGCGCATAGCCAGGAGTAACCCCTGAGCGTCACAGGGTGTGGCCCCCCCAAAAAAAAAGATTGCATGTTGAATCTTATCAAATGATTTATGTATATCTATTGATATGATTATGTGATTTTTATTTTTTTGTTGATGTTGTGTATTATGTTGGTAGATTTATGGATGTTAAGCCATCCTTGCATTCCTGGGATGAAACCTATTTGATCATACTGAATGATTTTCTTGATAAAACATTGGATCCTATTTGCCAGGATTTTTGTTGAGGATCTTTGCATCTGTGTTCAACAGGGATATTGGTCTGTAATTTTCTTTTTTGGCAGCATCTCTGTCCGGTTTGGGTGATGTTGGCTTCATAAAAGCTATTTGCATGTGTTTCCATTTTTTTCAATTCATGAAAGACCCTGGCCAGGATTGGAGTAATTACTCTTGAAAGGTTTGAAATAATTCATTAGTAAATCCATCTGCGCCTGGGCTTTTGGTTTGGGGCAGACATTTGATTACAATTTAATTTCCTCAGTAGTAATGGGGGTGTTTAGGTATGCTATATACTCCTTATTTTAAATGTGAAGGTTATAAGAGTCCAAGAATTTATCCATTTCTTCCAGGTTCTCATGTTTAGTGGCATAGAGTTTCTATGTAGTAAAAACATAAAGTAGTTTTTAAAAAGTAGTCTCTGGCTACCCTTTGAATCTCTGCAGTATATGTAGTGATCTCCCCTTTTCATTTCTAATACAGGTTATCAAGTTTCTCTCTCTTTCATTGTGAGTTTTGCCAATGATCTATCAATCTTGTTTATTTTTTCAAGAACAAACTTCTGCTTTCCTTGATATTTTGGATTTTGGGGTTTTCTACTTCATTGATTTCTGCTTGAAGTTTTGTTATTTTCTTCTGTCTACCTATTTTTGGTTCCTTTTGTTGATCATTTTCTAATTTTATAAGCTGCGTTATTAAGCTATTTATGTATGCCCCTTCTTCCTTCCTAATGTGTTCTTGCAAAGCTATAAAATTTCCTCTCAGTACCCCTTTTGCTGTGTCCCATAGATTCTGATAGTTTGTGTCTTTGTTGTGTTTTGTTTCCAGTACTTTTGATTTCCTCTTTAATTTCATCTCAGACCCACTGATTTTTCAGTAGTAGGCTGTTTAATTTCCAGGTGTTAAAGTTTTTCTTCTGTGTCCCTTTGTAGTTCACATTTAATTTCAGAGCCTTGTGGTCAGCAAAATTAGCCTGTAAAATTTCTATTCTCTTGATTTTATGGAGGTATGTTGTATGTGCCAGCATGTGGTCTTTCCTGGAGAATGACTCATGTACATTGGAGAAGAATGTATATTCAGGTTTCTGGGGATGGAGTGTCCTATATATAACTACTAGGCCTCTCTATCTTCCTTTTCTCATTTCAGGGCTAGTATATTTTTCAGTCTGGTTTCAGTCTGGTTGACCTATCAAGTGTTGACAGGGCCGTGTTGAGGTCTCCCACAATAATTGTGTTATTATTGATGTCCTCTTTCAAGTTTGTCAGTAATGGTATTAGATATTTTGCTGGTCTCTCATTGGGAGGGTATATATTTAGTAGTGTGATTTCTTCCTATTGCACATATCCCTTCATTAGTAAAAAAAAAAAAACGTGTCCATCTTTATCCTTTACAATTTTTCTGGTCTAACTTTTGTGTTATCTGATATTAATATGGCCACTCCAGCTTTAAAAGGGAGTTATTTAGTTGAATGATTTTCCTCCAGCCTTTAATTTTGAGTCTATGTTTGTTCTGACTAATCAGGTGTGTTTCTTGTAGGCAGCAGAAGTTCGGGTTCATCTTTTTGATCCATTTAGCCACTCTGTGTCTCTTAATTGGAGCATTTAGTCCATTAACATTGAGGGAGGTGATTGTCATAGGATTTAATGTCATCTTTTTGTATAAGTTTAGTGTGTCTGTTGGTCTGTCTTGTCTTAAATTAGATCTTTCAGTTTTTTTTCTTTAAGGCTGGTTTTGCATCTGTAAAGTTTCTGAGCTGTTGCTTATCCATAAAACTATGTATACTTCCTTCAAACCTGAACCTGAGTCAGGCTGGGTGCAGTATTTTAGGTGATGTATCCATTTCATTCAGTCTTGTCACAATATTCCACAACTGTCTTCTGTCCTTGAGATTTTTCTTGTGACATGCCTGCTGTAAATCTTAAGAATGCTCCTTTGCCATATGATCTAGCTTTACCACTACTAGGGATATACCCTAAGAACATAAAAATACAATACAAAAATCCCTTCCTCACACCTATATTCATTGCAGCACTATTTACAATAGCCAGACTCTGGAAACAACCAAGATGTCCTTCAACAGATGAATGGCTAAAGAAACTATGGTACACATACACAATGTAATATTATGCAGCCATCAGAAGAGACGAAGTCACGAAATTTTCCTCTACATGGATGTACGTGGAATCTATTATGCTGAGTGAAATAGCCAGATGGAGAGAGATAGACACAGAATAATTTCACTCATCTATGAGTTTTAAGAAAAATAAAAGACATTTTTGCAATAATTCTCAGAGACAAAAGAGAGGAATGCTGAAAGGTCCAGCTCATGACATGAAACTCATCACAGAGTGATGAGTGCAGTTAGAGAAATAACTACATTGAGAACTATCATAACAATGTGAATAAATGAGGGAAGTAAGAAGCCTGTCTAGAGTACAGGCGGGGATGGGGTGGGGAGGAGGGAGATTTGGGACATTAGTGATGGGAATGTTGCACTGGTGAAGGGGGGATGTTCTTTACATGACTGAAGCCCAACTACAATCATATTTGTAATCAAGGTGTTTAAATAAAGTTTTAAAAAAGAATATAAAGAATGCTCCTTTCAATGTATTTTCCCTTTTTGATCTTGCTGTCTTCAGTATTCTATCTCTATCTGTGGTAATTGTCATTGTGACTAGAATGTGTCTTGGGTGTTTTACTTCGGGTCTCTTTTAGCTGGTACTCTTCAGGGATGCAGGATTTAATTACATGCAGTCTTTAGCTCTGGGAGTTTCTCTGTAGTGATGTCTTTGACTGTTGATTTCCCTGGGGATCTCCTTCCTGGGCCTCTGGGACCACAATGATTTTTATGTTGTTTCTATTGAGCTTATCAAAGACTTCCATTTTCATCTGTTCACATTTCTTTAGTACTTTTTTCTTTGTCTGGTCATTTGCCTTTAGGTTCTTTTCCAATCTCTTCTGCTGTACAGCATTGTTCTGCATTTCATCTTTCAGTTCACTGATTCTGTCCCTGACTGCTGTTACCCTGTTGGAGAGGCTTTCTATTGAAGTTTTCAGTTCAGGTACCATGTTTTTCAGATCTGTTATTTCAGTTTGGAGTTTTCTGATTTCTGTTCAGCTCGAGCTATGTTTTTGTTGATTTCCATGAGGATCCTCCATATTTCTATTCTAAACCCCTGATCTAAGAGATTAATCAGATGGTTGGTATTTTTTTGGTCATCATTCTCTGTGCATGGTGTTTGCCTGTGAGGTTTCCCCATTGTCACGTTTGTAGTGTGATTTTTTTTCTGTGTGTAATGGGGTTCATTAGTTAGAAAGAGTGCTTTACTTCATATCCATGCTCTTTGGAGCCTCTAGGTGACTGTTTTTGTTGGGCCCTTCCTGGCCCTCTCAGGAGAACTTCAGGAAACAGAAGAGAAGAGAATCACGAAAAGCTGACTGGTCCCAGTTGCCAATCTCACAGAAGGGCCAGACCCCTCCCACCTGCCTTCACAGACAAAGAAGTCATCTCTCTGCCTCTAGCCTCTGATAGCCGGTTTTCACTCATTCAGTCTTTCTTTGCCTTTTGGCCTGAGTGCCTCCAAGAGACAGTTTTTGCTGTACCCTTCCTGTCACTCTCAGGAGAGCTTCAGGAGACAAAAGAGAAGAAAAACATGCAAAGCCAACAGGTCTCCTCAGTCTCTCCCTGAGTTCAAATCTTCACTCCAGCAAGAAAACCCAAAGTAATCATCTGTTAGCTTTTTCAGCCTCAAGTTTCTTGTTCATGAAGTGAAGAAATGCTTGTTCCAAATATTACAAAGGTTAAAGGTGATAAAATGTGAATGTCATTTCACACAGTTTAACTCCTATAAGATCTCAATTGTAATATTTATTCTACAATTTGTATCATTCACATTCTTGGGGAACTTCTGATGGGTTTCCAGACCTTAGGAAGTATTATGATCTGTGCTTAAGTTCTTCTAGAACTAAGCTATGTTCATCATCAGCATTTGAGACATGTGGGGAGAAATGAGTTGAAACAGGGATGAGTTTAGTTAGAGAAATAACTACATTTTGAACTATCCTAATAATGAGATTGTATGAGGGAAATAAAAAGCCTGTCTAGAGTACAGGTGGGGGTTGGGTGGGGAGGACGGAGATTTGGGACATTGCTGGTGGGAATGTTGCACTGGTGATGGGTGGTGTTCTTTACATGACTGAAACCCAAACACAATCATGTATGTAATAAAGTTGTTTAAATAAAAAAATGAAAATAAATAAAATAAAAGTAGAAAAGAAGGGAGAGGCAAAGGGTGGATCCGCAAAATGTATCATCAACCAAGCATTCAACCAATCAAGAAGCTAGGTGAATGGGGAGCCCCAGACCACCCAAAGTTCAAGCAAGGCCCTTGCTGCTTCCTGGAAGCATGTTCAGCACGATTGTAGAGGGTCAGACAGGCTGAGAAGGATCAGAGGACAACACAGACCTTGTTAAAATCCACCATGTTAAAGTCAAAACACAGAGTGGATCACATGAATTCTACCTCTATCCTAATAGAAAAATTGAATGTATATATTTATAGATGGACACATGCATATTTGGCTCCTGGGATAATTTCACAATCTCCCTGGGGGCCCTTTTTATGACAGGAAAATTATTTGCAGAAACAAATATGTTAAGAAACCAGGTCTTTGCTGAGGCCTTTGGCAATGAAACTGAGGCTCAGAGGACTGGGTGGGGCTCCGCATTGGCTCCTGCATAAAGATCTGGGCACAGCCTCCCTTGCCCCCATTCAAAGCAAGACTATAATTCTAAGCCAGGAAAAAGTTCCCAGAAAATAGAAGGGTCATAAAAGACGATGGCCAGAAAACTAGATGAAAGATCAACTATTTGGAGGAATCTGGAGAATGAAGTGAGTTTGTTTTCACAACAAACTTATTTAGGCCGCACACATATCCATTCCCATTCAAGGCTATGTAAAAAAATTAGTCATATTAGCCATGACCAAGAACCACCAGAATAATCCTCAAGAACACATATCCAGAACTTCTCTTGACAAGACTGAGCAGAGGTAAGAAGTAAAGTATGAGAGAAAACAGAGAAAAGATGCAGGAAAAGAACACCTAAGAAAGGGCCTGTTTCACTCTCTTACCAACATCCCAGGAGAATCTTCACCTTAGGTCTCCTTGTGGATTTCAGACTTTAAGTTCCACTCCTGAATCCAGACAATTCTGAGTGCCCATATCTGTACCCATATGACATTCCATATAGTATATACCATATGGTATCATATGACAGAAAAGGCTCCGATGTGTCTGGAATCCCTGTTTATACCATCTAGGAAGGTTCTCTTTCTCTCATGTCTCTCTCTCTCTCTCTCTCTCAAGTCTCTCTCCCTCTCTTTCATGTACCTTTCCTCTATCCCATTTCTCTGTCCTTTTTCTATCTCCATTTTTGTTTTGTTTTGTTTGTTTTCACAAAACAAAAACAAAAAAAAAACCAGCTTTACTCCTGGCACTCATGAATCACTCCTGGCAAGTCTCAAGACTATGTATGGTGCCACGCAAGCACCACATATGTACTATCTCTCTAGCCACTGTTGCATCTCTCCTAAAAATGTGAGGATGACAGCTCAGCCTTTCGCTGTAGTAGCATGTGGAGTATTTTATTGTCACACTGGCACCCTGCAAGACTCAAATTCAGGTGAACCCATTTAGTGGACCCATTGAAGGCCATGTGCCAGAAGATGTGAGAGACAGAAAGGTCTTCAGCTGTTTGCCCCCACAACCTTGGAATATCTAGAAAATGGGTCTGTAAAAGGTCAAGCCTTCTCAAAAAGGTTCACTATTGCTCATTAATTCCAAGAGAATTGGCTCTGGAGGTGGTCTTGTTCCATAGCTCAGATTGCACAATAATTCAGAGACCCCCCACTGCTATCACAGTTCTATTCTATTCTATTCCATACTATGCTGTTTCGTTTTATTTTATAGAGATTACAATAGGTCTTTATGTAGACTGCATCACACTTGAGACCATCTCAATATTATATATTCTTGTGACTTGCTTTGTTTTATGAATTGTAGTGTATATGTGTGTACAGATATTGGTCTAGAGCTATAAGAAGACACTACAGGTTTGTCACTGGGATGCCTTTCCTTCTGCCTGTAGACTAAATCTATCCACATCTACTTCCATCTAAAACATTCTTCCCAGAAGAGAATAGCAAAAGGGAAGAGGGACAAGGGGGTTGGAAGAAAGCTGCTTCCTCAGATGAAATTATGTGTGGCCTCAAAATTTTTTGTTCCTCTTTTCCCTTTGGTTACCCAGAAGTTAAGTGTGTCATTCAGTCAAGGCCAGGTACTTGCTCACTTTCTGGAAACAAGCCTGCTCTGGGACTTGAAGGAAGAGACCCAGGTAGAGGGTGTCCTTATGGACCAGAATCAGCGGTCCCATTGGAGCCACTGCTCCTCCCTCCTCATAGCCCTGGGCTCTCCCAAGTTCACTTTGACTTAAATGAGAATTGTTACTCTCATTAAAAATTAAGGGGCTGGAGAGATAGCATGGAGGTAAGGCATTTGCCTTGCATACAGAAGGTCAGTGGTTTGAATCCCGGCATCCCATATGGTCCCCTGAGCCTGCCAGGAGCGATTTCTGAGCATAGAGCCAGGAGTAACCCCTGAGTACTGCCGGGTGTGACCCAAAAAAAAAAAAACAAAAAAAAAGTTAAAAATACTGTCATAGGCTGTAACAAGTGGGGCCCTTACTTAGTGCATTCCTAAACAAGGTTTAATGCTATGTACCACATGTCATCCCCAATCACAACCTGATAGAAGTGATCTCTGAGCACGGAGCTGGCTGTAAGTTCTGAGCACCAAAGACAAGTTAAAAATAATTTGTGATGTCATATAAAAATTACTTTCTGACAGTAATACTGCTACATTGTTATTGGGACACTAATAAAAGCAAAATTATGGAGGGCAGTCAAGGGAATTTTCAGACCACAAATGAACCTGTGCTGAGTTTTAGATCAGAATGGTTCATCTGAGTATAGTACTTTTCTATGTGCACCTTCTGTTACAGTCTGTAGTTGAAGGATGGAACCACACAAGTGGATTAAAGCAAAGCAAAACTTTATTCCATCTACCAACAGCTCCAAAATGGCCAGTCAGGGTCATCTACCAAACAGGTGATGCCACCTGAGGCCACAAACCAGTTTATATAGGATTTTACACATAGAAGTTCACAGTGGAGAAATAGAAACTTAGCCTTAGATAGTATTGTCATATGTCTTAAGTGGTTCCTTGTGCTTTATAACTGGATCTTGCTTTATGCCACAGAAAAGTGGAACTTACTCTCAAGATCAGGAAAATATACGCATAAAACAAAATATGCCTAAATAGCCTTTGTCCGGTTCAAAACCCAAGGCAACTCAGAGTCCTTCACATTCCCTCCTCTTTTTATGGACCTGGGTCAAATCTTTGACTCCTGACTTAGTTCCTCATCCAGGCTACATATGGATACATAATATATGGCACACACTGGAAGCTTAGTACAAATATCTGAACTGCACCTATGCAAGCCTGAATAAAGCAGGTAAAGATATGGAGCATAATCAGAAACCCTAAACAAATCATGTAAGTCAAAGTTCAGGAGAGGGAACCCTGGAGTGACAGTTTGACTCACAAACCTTCCATCCGCAGTTCAGTCCAAATATAGTCCACACACAAATTGATGTGTTCATTCAATCCAATTATCCTGTGGTCACTGACAACAGCAGGAGTATTAGGATGATCTGCATTCTGTTCTGTTATGGGAGATTTAT
The DNA here is from genome assembly GCF_024139225.1 of Suncus etruscus. Classification (NCBI taxonomy): domain Eukaryota; kingdom Metazoa; phylum Chordata; class Mammalia; order Eulipotyphla; family Soricidae; genus Suncus; species Suncus etruscus. Next base: position 57,235,488 of record NC_064864.1, on the reverse strand, counting down.
TGGCTAAATCTGCAGGGGAGGCCCTTCTCATCTGAGTGAGTGACTCCCCATTTTAAGGAACAAGGCAGTCCCTTTATCTTCTTCAATCCTGCAACTATACCAACTGTTGGAATGGAGAGAACAACAACATAGAGCCATATAATCCAGTTTCCTGGAGAGACAGGTTGTGAAGGGCAGTATCCTCCTTGCACTGAATCCAACAAAAATGCCTCCCACACCTGGCACTAATTCTTTTCAGTATAGTCTGTAATTACTACTAGTTTTCAGTTCCTTTAGTCTTTCTTGCCCTCTACTCTCCTTGAAATTTTCCTGCTGACCTTCACATTTTCCATAGAGATTTCACCACCTTAGAAGTCATTAAGGAAAGTGTGGGTGAAGGTCCATTTTTCTGTATCTTCTTCAGGCTGGCAAAATAACTGTAGACTACCTGCAAAAGGGGTCAACTCTCATGCTACTTTAGCTTTAAGGGTGCTCTCTCTGGGATGGTGACACGAATATTAAAGCAGTTGAAACCAAAGCATCATAGCACTGTATCTGTTCTGAGGACATTTAGGCATCTGTGTGAGGTCACACTGCCAGTCAACCTCAGGATAAGCTTTCTAGTGTTATACAAGTGTTGGCTGAAGAGGGAGCCTAAGACTCCCACTAGGTTCAGTAGCAGCACATAGTTACTTCCCCTACTATCCTATTCAGCATAAGTTCTCCCTGGTGAAGTTTTGGCTCCACCATCCTAGTCAGACTAGTGATATGTTGTTCCTTCATGATCTATCTGCTACAACCAGTAAATTCACTAGAATACATTTAATTCAGTTACAGAAAAAAAAGTTTTTCTCTCTATCTTCATTTTGAACCTTGTCAGATGACTGGATAAACTTGGCTTATTCCTTTGCATAGGCCCAGTGAAACTGGAGAGATTTCTATTTGTGGCACCCCATTTTACAGAGAATTTCTAGGATTGGTCTTGGACAGAGCATGTGGTTTATCAATTAAGTCATTAATACTTTATCAGCCATGACAGGGTTACCCAGGCTTGCTGATGTAAAGATACAAAGGTCATGATAAGCCAGAAGTGGCCTTGGGTCCCTTATCCTCTGTAAAAGTGCCTTGGAGAAGTCTGTTTCATTCTTCTCCAGGGTTGGGAAAGATTCTGATCTCCAGAACTTTTCTCAATGCTGAAAGTAGATCTCAGGCTGAGGCCAGTCCTTGCAGATTTAAACATTCCTAGGTGATTTCCAATATCCTTAGGTCAGTCCATCTCTATGGTCTCCCTGAGATTAGCAGAGTACTTATAGCAGTACCCATTTTACTGTACCAGTTCCTGTCATTTAACCTCAACCCCTTTCAACTCTGTTTCCCTGAAAAAGCTCTGTAGGGGTATTTTAGCTGACTTTTAAGATTTCCTAACTATGTGTGTAGTCCCCACTCATAGAGGAAAACTTCTTGACTGTATTTATACAAACCAGCATAGTACCATGAAGCATTAAAAATACTGAAGATGCCAAAAAATAAATGTTTCTCAATTTAAAGAACACACAAAACAAGTGTACATATAATTTTAAATTTCATTAGGAAAAACTCAATTTCCTGCAATTTTCTAGAAGCAATGTATCTTGAGTTTAGAGCATCTAACCTACATTTCAATTGAATTCTCTATATAAAAATATTAGATCATTTCTAATTTTGAGACATATTAATAACAATTCAGCTTTTATAACATATAATAACATAATGTCTTTCCCTAATACACATCTCTCAAACTTTCTGCACATTCCTTTACATTTATTCTGTAACTTTCCTTCATTCCAATTTGCAACCAATTTCAAAATTTCTGTGAAATTTCAGAATTTCACAGAATTTCCTTCCCCTTTTTCTACATTCACAACTCTATCCATTATCTTTCCTGGACATTTACACTTTCTCTAACCTCTTCTTTCTTCATCCTCTGACTGGGTGGTCCTGCTGCCCTGGCTGCTGCTAGTATCTGCAGCAGGACCAAATTGTTCTTTATGGTACTTATTAAAGACTTAAATCCATTTCCCATTTTGAGATAATCACAATCAAATACCATTACATTCATACAGCTTTTACTAAAATTACCATTGTTGGTCTACTGATCCTACCCTCTGTATAACCTCTTTGTACACTTCTTTTTTTTCTTTTTTTTTTATTTGGTTTTGGGGCCACACTCGTTTGATGCTCAGGGGTTACTCCTGGCTAAGCACTCAGAAATTGCCCTGGCTTGGGGGGACCATATGGGACACTGGGGGATCGAACCACGGTCCTTCCTGGCTAGTGCTTTCAAGGCAGACACATTACCTCTAGCGCCACCTCACCGGTCTCTTTATATACTTCTTAAGTGTATTGTATCTCTTTAACATGTATATGCTCTATGGTATATTATGCTTTCCCTTTTTATTTTGATATGCTAGTAGAAATTCTTAGGAAAGAGTACAAATAGTACTCATGATGTCTTTTTGTACTTTTAATAGAGCCAGGGTAGGATCTGTTGATTTTTTTTATCTTCTCATAGGCCACAATAGTATCCTATGGCACTGTTTCTTTTGCATAGGTGCATTAAAATGGGAAAATATTAGAAACTAAGAGGAGTTATTATTCATTAGGGATGAAAACTCAATAATTTCCTACTACAGAGAGCATTCCACTCTGAACATTTGCCTTGGTGAGTTGACTTGAATATCAGTCATTTACTTCTGAATCTTGGGACCAGCATCGTTCTCTACACCTACTCTAGGAATCGACCATCTACCAGTACAAGACCCTAGATCTGCACCAACTAGCCACAGTCTGGTCTTTCCTCTCTATACCTATAGAAGATCTGGAAATCAAAGTTTATCCCATCACTGAAGAGGGTTGGAGGCTCCCTTCTAATAGGACATTCCTACAGAGGACGAGAGGCTCAAGATCACCTTACGGCTCAAACTGTGTTTGAGGAGAAAATTTCTAAGGACCTTCAAGAAAGACTGTATGGTTGGACAAATTACTGTCCCTGGAGCCTACAGTTGGCACTAAGGCAGGATGCTTTGTGAGTAGGAATACTCTGTTATTAGGCCAAAAGATATATTTTTATTATGTTTTTCCAAGCTTTTGCTGCACCTATGCAAAATGTTGCCAATCTTTATCTTTAGAAGCATATGCATAATCTTAGAATCTAGGGATATGAATTATTTAATTTATTTTTTATAAGTCAAACAGGGGAAGATGTTGGGTTACTGATCCTACTCTAATCAATAATTGTACTCCACCGTAGGGTGTGACCTGGTGATAGTATATTATATTATTCCTTACTTGGTATTCTGCTCCCACTCTCGGGCAGTACCTGATTCTTGTCAATAAAAGCAAGGGTCTAAGGAAGGCTCATTCTTCAGTCTTATTCCACTGTGCTGCACTCCATCTTAGAGCAGAAAGCTTTTGTGGTTTAAATTCCTTGCTTGAGCACTGGATTCCCTGAATCCATTCTTGTACCTTTTCACTGTGTGGATTATTTCCTGCAGATCTCTACAACTGGAACTGTTCCCCCTGACCTAATCGGACAGGGGAATGGGAACTGCTTTTCCTGTCTGAGAGCTCCGTGGGAATCGAACCTTAACCAATCTCCTAGAGAATGTGACACTTCATACATGATTCATTAAGAATTTCACACTTTAAACTATTTTAAGACCAAAATTAAGTTTGTTGTGGCAAAATTGATATGAAATTGAGTTACCTTTACAATATCATACACTCACATGAACTGTAAAAATAAATTAACAATATTGTCTGAAAAAGCTAGCCACAATAATTTGCAGCATTTTCTACCTACTTCCTCATTCTAAGAGTTCTAAAGTTCCTCTCCAGTTGAAAGTTAAAGTGGCCCTTTTTTTAATTTTTTTAGTCAGTTATCATCAGTTTACTCATTAGAATAGAGACAATAAATTCTCTAGGTTGCCCAGGGTGAAGGGACTAGGAATAGATTCCCTGTTCAGATAACTGGAGCAAATTCTTACCCATAATCACTGAGAGGATTAATATTTTTTAAATTATATACTCTAGTATAAACCACTAAAAATTAAACCTGCTCTTTGTAGCTTGCTTGGATTAAGTTTTAAAATGGCCATTTTTTTTTCATTTAGTCTGTTATTTATAGATGACTCTCCTTAACAAGACTCAATAAGTGCCCCAAACTGAGGAATTCTGTTTTGTTTTGTTTTGCTTTGCTTTGCTTTGCTTTGCTTTGCTTTGCTTTGCTTTGTTTTGTTTTGTTTTGTTTTTGGATCACACCCGGCAGTGCTCAGGGGTTACTTCTGGCTCTATACTCAGAAATCGCTCCTGGCAGGCTCGGGGGATCATATGGGATGCCGGGATTCGAACGAATTCTTGAGGGGATGACAATAAAAGATAGAGAACTAGACTTTGGCATGATCTTTCTCAGTCTCCTTAGCCTCTGCGGGATTTTAACTCCTTCAGGTCTGAGTTTCCAAAGTCTTTCAATGCCCAATGCCTTAATAGTTCCTTTTGACAGCCAAATTCCATCTTGCTGGTCTCATCAGCATCGTGGCAGTCTCAGTCAGTTTCCACTGTTTGGTGGAGAAAAGAGTCAGTATCAGATAACAATAACAAACTCATGAATGAAGTAAGACATACACATCCCCTGGTGCTAATGACACTTACACAGATCTAAAGCTTTCATGTTCCTCTGTCCACACCTAAAAATGGGAGGTGATCTGTTTAGGTTGGTCAGGAAAGACAAGACATCAATTGGCCCCTGTCAGCCAATTGAGATTGTCCGGTATTTTCCAACCCTCCCACACTGTTCCTGGGCTGTTTCTAGGGGAGCAAATAAAGCTCTGCTGCTAGACTTGCAAATTAAATTTTGTTGTCAAAGACAGACACAGCCTCAACCAGGTACACAATACTACACAAATTCTGCTGAGCTCAAACCAAATTCCTCCAACTCCAAGGAAGTGACATTTTCCTTAGAGTACCTCGACTCATAGTTCTGACCAAGACAATGACACAAAAGACAAATAGACAGAGTAACTGAGACCCCCAGGGGACTACAACCCACGAGGTCCCAGGTGGGACTTAAACCCATGTATCATTCCCAGTGCGATGCTAGAGCACCTCATGAAATTAAACCCATGAGGCAGCTAGTGGGACTCAAACTCACATTGGTGTCACCTCCAGTGATGACAGCAGTCAAACCTATGTTCCCTGGTGGGTGGAGTGGGGTGTTATCACACAACCTTTGGCCCTGGGAAGCAATACTGTGTCCAGTTTCTTCCCTTTGAGCCCCCACCAGAGCTCCATTTCCCATAGGCCTCCATTCCTCCTCCTACCTTGAGGAGGTCTCAACATATCTGCAAGACCTTGGTAGCTATGTTAGTGACCTGGTTTATTCCATTTGATCCTGGACGAAACCCCAAATGGTCTTTCTTTTGTTCAGAACCCAAGGCAACTGAGGGTGCTTTAGGGTCCTGATATGAGTGATCTATGAGCACAGAGCTAGGAATAATCTGTGGCCCAAAGACAAAATAAAAATAATTTTTTCAATTGTCATATAAAGCTAACTTTCTAACAGTAAAACTGCCACATTGTGATTTGAGTACTAATAAAGCCAATATGGAGAGGTAATCAAGGGAACTTTCATACCACAATTGAACCTGTGCTGCGTTTTACACCAGAATGGGTAATCGGAGTAAAGTACTTTTCTATGTGAACTTTTCTCCTTGTTACTCTTTTTTCCTTCTGGGGTGGTTGGACTCAAAGCCCATAAACTAATCCCCCTTGAAACTTCCCTTGCCTAATCTCTGTCCCCTCCACACACCCCACCTTGTACCTTGAAACAATACACATGCAAAAGTAGCATTATCAGGAGCCAGTATGAAAGAGCAGGGGTGTGACAAGTGGCCTAGTATAGAGCAAATGAATGCAATTGTCTTTTCAGAGAGGAACCTGAGAATAACCAAGTTTGAAGGGTAATTCCCAGCCCAGGTTGGAGGAAGAGGAAATGATAGACTTGAGAAATTTATGCAGAGATGAAAGAATTTAGAATGAGTTGGTTTATGTAAAGCCACTAAAATAAAGAAGGCTACTAGCCTTCTAAACTAGGCAACAGAACACCAGACATAAGGTGACATGAAGTGAGGATGAGCCATTTAGTACTGTAGGTCTCCAAACCTCAATATTACCTGCCCCAAACTTTTTTTAACTTAGAATCAACTTGAGCTATATGGCTGTGGGTATCCCCTTCCCCAACTTATTTATCCCTCCTGGATGATCAAAACCACCCACACCTGGAATGGGCGGGAAAAGGTGTCTGCTTGGGGAGAGAGAGGGAATAAAAAGGAAAATCAGCAGAGAGAATCAGAATCAGCAAAGAGTATCAACAAGGAGAATTGGCAAATGGAAGTCAGTCAGCAACAAAGCCTGAAGAACAGCTGAAAGGGAGACAGAGGCAAAGAGAGCCAGAGAAGAAAGGAGCAGAGACATGTCTATTAGGAAAAGGCTTAGCATAAAAACCATGTGAGGAAATCATGGCTGTTAGGACAGTGAAATAAAGCTGGCTAATTCCTGGAACTTCATCTGACTGCTCTGTGAATTTCTCTGTCTTCTCCCTGAAAACTTCAGACCCGCCAGGCTGTAGGGGCTGCAGGCCCAGCTGAGAAAGGCCTCACCATCCCCACACCAACTCTGGGACTTACTAATTTATATATTAAAACAACATATGGCAAAGGCATGGCCACTATCTGATCACTGCTTATGGGTCCAAGATGCTCTCAGAGAGAACATAAAGCAAAATTCTAAGATCCGTGCTTAAATATAGCTCTCCATGACCTCACACCAAACATCTCACATTCTTAGATTTTGCCACTTTGCTGTCTAACCCGAATATATCAATAAAATTCCCCTACCCCTTCTTTCTCTCTCTCCTCTCTCTCCTCTCTCTCCCTCTCCCTCTCTCCTCTCTCTGTCTCTCTCTCTCAACTTGATTCCTTATGCCAAGGAGCTTGTAAAGGGTTTAAGGCACTTGTCTTGCATGCAGAAGATCCCAGTTCAATTCTCAGCCCAGTGCCTTCTGCCAGGAATGAACCCTGAGAACAAATCTGGAAAGAGCCCTGAGTTCCACTGATTGTGGACCAATCCCCACCATAAAAATGGAACTGGACTCTGATCTAATTTGAGAGAGAGAGAGAGAGAGAGAGAGAGAGAGAGAGAGAGAGAGAGAGAGAGAGAGAGAGAGAAGAGCATGTCCTTACTGTAGCATCAGAGTGAGTCTGTTAAGAGTATGACTTTCTGAGAGGAGAATTGGGGAATGGATAGAACTGGTATTCTATAGGAAGTGGAGAGAGGCAATTAGCACAGCCTTGGAAAGCTAGCACAGTGGCAAGGAGTGCCAGCTACTCTACTTTTCATCTTCAAAGAAAAATGATTCTCATGAGAAATTACATCTCTGGAACTGAAGTCATTACAGCAGAGCCTACTTTTACCTATAGCTGGAAAACTTCTAGACAGCTAAATAACATCACCTCTCAAATAACATGCACTTTCAACTGGCAGATGACATGAAAAATAAATTTGCCATTTTCTAGAACCACTGAAATGGATCACAGATATCAGTTATGGACCATTAATACTAGTAAGAAAAGCCATGACAGTTCATCCAATAGAGAAATGGAAGAAATATAGTCGCCTCTTGCAAGAAAGAGATATGAGAATAGGGACCATCTTTTGGTCCCAGGAGAATCAGAGGTGAGGGGGAACATCTTTCTCTAGTCTCTATTATGACTCCAAAATATATACTGGACTATATATAAGATTCATACCATAAAGTATGTGCCTTTACTGAGAAATGCCATTCCAGGAATTTTTCAAAGGAAAATCAGTAAACTGAAAATTATTAATGTATTTGAAAAAATACACTAATTATAGTATTACTTAGAATGGCCCAAAACTGGAAATGGAAATGACTTAGTCATAGTGTTTTGTATTTGCATTGTATACTATTATCCAGCCATCAGATGACCATTTTAAAGGACAAAATAAAAATACAAAACAAAATTATGAATATAAGACTTAAATATGGTTTCTGTATGCTGAACACTAATTTTAGCACAGCCCTGTTATTCAGTTTGCATGCTTTATCTCTGGTCTTCCTACTAGAACACTTTGGGTGAGGAGAGAGCCATTACTCACAGTACAGAGGAGAAAATTGAGACAATATTGTTTAGTAATGTACCTCATATTCACACAGAGAACCAAAATTCAAGCTTAAACTAAAAGAAAACAAAGTCATTTACCTTGTTGAGCATTCCATAAATTCTAGGTCTCAGAAATCCAAAGGCAAAAGCAAAGGCAAAAGAAAAATTGCAAATATTCCTATAATCTCCATATACAAATATTTATATGTATATATGTATAAAACCAAAATAGAACAATGATGTGCTTATCTTATAATAATTGTTGTCTTTACTAGGTCAATTAAATTATATTACAATGCTAAATTAAAAAATTATAAGATATGCCTCATTTGATTCCATTTTGGTCTCCAGTAAAACGTTCCTTAGTGTTCCTATTGTAGAGATAACAAAGCAAGATGGAGACAGTACAGCAAGATGAAGAGTTTTACCCTAAGGCAACAATTAACTTGTGGCAAAAGCAAGATTAAATCCAGCAAGTTTCCTGTTTCCAAGTTCAATGACATTTTCCAGCATATTCTATTGCCTTCCACTGTTACAAGACAGCCCTAGTCCTATTAACATAGTAATAGTCATCCAGTATCAAAGATACCTGGTGAAGATGGCAAAGAATAAAAATGACAATTATCACAGACCTGAATCAATCATTATGACAGTAAATTGGGATCAACAGATATCAATAATTAAACAGAAAAAGACATCTTTTATTACATCAAGTGGTATTATTTTGTGCATTTAGACTGTAAAGAGTTAAGAGTATATGTTGCAAATCCGAAGCAAGCACTAAAAATTAAACAAAAAAAGTATGACTAACATGCAACAGCATGGAATAAATAGAATCATAAAAATACTTATTCCAATAGAAGGCAGACCAAAATGAAAGTAGAAGAAATAACAGATGGGATAAATAGAAAAGAAACAGGAGATAGAATAGGGGTTAAGGTAGTTGCCTTTCATGCAGCTAAGGACAGTTCTAACCCCCGCAAGGTGTAGAGTCACCCTGGGCATTACCAGGAATGATCCCTGAGCACAAAGCCAGAAGTACATCTTGAGCATCATCAGGTATGGCCTTGACTCCAAATAAAAAAAAAAGAAAAAAGAAAAAGAAAGCAATAGTAAAATTAACTTAAATTCAATGACAACAATAATTACATTAAATGTAAATAGTCTAGCCCAATTATATAACAGTAATTGTCAAAATGCATAAGCTCTAAATTCACTTTTAAAACAAATGATGGCTAAGGATATAGTACAGTGGGTAGAGTGCTTGCCTCGCACTCAGCTGAGCCTTATTAGTAAACACATATGTATTTAAGACTGTTATGCTTTCTTAATGTAATGATCCCTTTATTGAGGTGTGTTATAATAGGTATACCACCTATGGCAGTGGGACTTGGACACGCCCTGGGATACCCCCACTTGGCAGTGGTCGGATATGCCCTTTGGATTCTACCACTATAATCACTGTTGAAGCTAGACAGGTCCCTGAACACGCCCCTGGATACACCCCTTGTTATGCAGGGTATAAAAAGAAAAACTTGGACTGTCGTGGAGGTTGCCCAGAATGGTGACCAGAGCAGTGCCTGCTGGCTCTCAGGGTGGGGGAAGAGGGTCCAAGATAAAGCATAGGAGAAATGCTGCCTGCTTTGTTGCTATTTTCTGTTCTATCTTCTTTTAACTCGGGCCTTCCTGGGCCACCTGTGGCCGGTGACTTTCCATTTAACTCTCTCTTCCTTTCTCTGATACCCTGGGAAGCAGTAGCAGGCCTCAGATACCAGGAGGAATAAAATATATACTTAGTTTCTTCTCTTCTCTCTCAATCCCAGGGGGGCATGTTGGCATCCCTGGGTGGGCTCTAGGCCCCACCCAGCAGCTGGGCCCCACAGGCCCTTGCAAGCCTTGCAGCCAGCCCTGTAGCCCTCGCAGCCTTGGGCCTCTGTACCACCTACAGTAAATTTCATCTTCAAGTAAACTTTGGGGATCTTAGCAAAAATATTTCTGTTTCCTCTTCCATAGTACCTACAGGGTTTATTTTTTGCCATCCTTTCTTTTTCTTTTTTTGTTTTTTTAGTGTTTCCTTTTGGTTTTTGGCTACACTGGTAGTATTTAAGGCTTACTTTTAGTTCTGTGCTCAGAGATCGCACTTGGTAGTGCTCAGGGAACTATATGCAGTGCTGGGGATCACATTAAGAAAGTCCACATGCGAGCCAAGCACCTTGTCCCCTATAGATCTTTCCAGCCACACAAATAAAAATATTTTATTTTGAAAATATAAAAGTTTATGAGATGCAGTTAAGTCAGTGCTTAAAGAGAATTCTATAATATTAATTGTATTGATTCAAAAAAAATTCCCATAAGAGAAAGTCCAACTCCAGGTAACATTATTGAATTCCTCAAAACATTCAAGAATTTATAGGAATTTCTATAAAAATACAAAAAATGGAATGGAAATTCATATTTTCTAAGCCGTCCCATGAAAGCAGTGTTCCCAAACCAAAATCCAATGAAGATATTACATAAAATAGTTTATGTAATCATAGCAGATCAATTTCGTGATACAGGCATAAAAATTAGTAAGAGAATATCAGTATATCTAGTTCCTCATACTACAAAAATTATAATACATCATAATCAAAATGGTATTATTTCAGAAAATAAGATTTCCTGAAGTTTTGAAGGTCAATAATATAAGTTAATAACAAATGAAAGATTAAAGAGATAAAGAAAAATCATTTGGAGCTAGAGAGACAGTACAGCACATAGAGTGCTTACCTTGCATGTGGTTGAACAGTGTCCCCCCCCCCCCCCGCATCAAATATGGTCCCCTGAGAATGACCAGGAGTGATTCCTGAGTGCAGAGTCAGGAGTAATCCCTGAGCAGCACCAGGGCCCAAAAAGTAATGAAGAAAACTAAAATCACTTAACAAATTCAAATTTTAATCATAAAAAAAGTATTTAATAATGGGGCAGGAAAAAATAAAAATTTTTTTACCCTGAAATAAACTCTGTATGAGGGGCCGAAGCAGTGGCACAAGCAGTAGGGCATTTACTTTGCATGTGCTAACCTAGGATGGATCACCCGGCATCCCATATGGTCCCCTAAGCCAGGAGCAATTTCTGAGCACATAGCCAGGAGTAACCCCTGAGCATCACCAGGTGTGGCCAAAAACAAAAACAAGCCACCAAAAAATATCTCTGTATGAAAAACTCATGGTTTACCTTGTATGTGATAACAAAAGATTAAATTAAATTAATATTCACAAGGCAGGATTACCTACTTCTACTGGTTCTACTATTGAAATTATATTGAAGTTCTTTTCCAGTATTATAAAGCAAAAAACAATAAAAATAAAATTCAAAGTATTGGAATTAAATAAGTAAAATTGTTTTATTTACAGATGACAACATGAAATATCTGAAAAAGTCTCCCAAACAAAATTTCTATTAGTATTAATTGGTATATTTAGAAAGATTGTAGGATTCGATCAGTACAAAAATAAAATGTATTTCCAAATCTTAGGCACAAAAATTGGAAATTGATATTTTTAACTCCATTACAGATCAGGTATATAGCTCTATAATAGAGAACTTGCCTTCATGTTTAAGGCTCCATGTTCAATTTCTGACACTCTAAATGAATAAACAAAGTGACAATATATCAAAGAAGCTGTAACATACAGCTATAAAATTAACAGAATAGTTGTAATATCTGTACACTGAGAAGTATAAACTTTTCAAAGATAAAGACCTAAAAACTATGTACACAAATTAAAATTTAAGAAAGTTCTGATACATAAAACACAGATAGATATCTAATGCATTATGCTAATAATGAAGTCAGACAAAAGACTCTAGACTGACTGCCTCCAAGTATTTTATATATGCCATAAAAGTTAAAACTTGTAGGAGTCAAAACAGAGCAGTGGTCACTGAGACTCAAATGTGGTGAGAGAACTTAGTAATGGGGAAAGGGAACTTTTTTGGAAGGGAGGGTAATAAAAATGTCCTATAAATGTATTGTCCCAGTGGTTACAAAACTATGTATATAATTGTCATGTTTTACTAAAAGGTAAACTTTAAAAGAGAGAGATTTAAGGTCAGCGTGATATCTCTGATTTTCATGCAGGAAGGTTTAATTCCAGGCACTGCATGGCTCTACAGCAACCCTGAGAGTAGTCTGCAGAAACAGAACTGGGCAGAGTCCCCAAGTTCTGCAAGGTATGACCATCTCACTACCAAAAGAAGAGTGAAATTTATTTAACATAAAATAATATTTCAATAAACTGAACATTTAAAAATAAGTGATGCTTAATACCTACATTAAATTAAAAAATACCAGTTTATTTACTAACAAATACAACGGAATGGGATTTTTTTTAACCATGCCTGGAACTTCGTTGACCCTCTTGAATAATGCACTTCTAGGACAACACTCACTTTTGAGGAAAGTCATTTTCGGCCTGCAGAAAGCTCAGTACTGTCTCCCTTAAAAACTTCAGAAGATCAATGTTTCCTTAAGCAGTTCTTATAAATCTACTAAGTAACGGGATGACCATAAATAAATCACAACCATGTAGACTCCTCGAAACAAAGACCAATATTTCAAAGGGAGAGAAGAAAAAATTTAAAGCAATTTATGTAGCAACTGAGCCATGAAATAATATAGCAGAGAAAATGTAATCTGTTCCACAGGTCCCCTCACCCATCATCTTTCAACACATCTGTATGAGAAGAGATCTGGCACCAGCTGTTTCCTGTTGGGAATGATATGGTGGTGAGGATGAGGATGATGATACTTACTGTGGTAGCACAGTGCCAGGTACACCCTTGAGAGTTCAATATATTTAACTTCAGTTTGATATAGATCCTCATTCAGATCACAAGACAACTCTAAGTTAGCACTTTAATTAGCAGACTTTACAGAAGGGAAATAAAGCCAAGAGATGCTAGGCACTTGCTCAAGTTCCTACAGCTCCCAAATAACAGAACTAGTGTTATGATTAATTTTATCTATCAACTTGCTAGAACCACAGATAGTCTGATATTTGGTCAAACAATTTTCTGAGTGTGGAAGTGCTTCTAGATTTGACATTTGAATCTGGAAACTGAGGAAAGCAGATTACCCTCCTTAATGAAGACTGTACCTCACCCAATCAATCGAGGACCTGATTAGAATGAAAAGGTTGACAAAGAGTGACCTTTACTGCCTGCCTGCCTGCTTGTGCCTGCCTGCTTGACTAGAGACATTTTCCAGCATTCTAAGGATTCTGTTAGAACTTAAGGATTTAGGATAAAAATCTATCAGTTTACAAGCTAGAACTTAATATTACTTTATTCCCATGATCTCCGGTTTTCCAGTGGTGATCTTGAGACTGCTAAGGTTCCAAATCATGAATCAACTCTTCCTTTTGCCTATATATATATATATATATATATATATATATATATATATATGGAGAGAGAGCAATAGTTTTTTTTCCCAGAGAGCCTGGGATAACATAGCTGAATTTCAACTGCAAGTTCCTCTATTTTTAAAGTATAAACTATATCTAACTTCAAAGCATAAATTCTTAACAGTTATACCTATTTTTTTTGGTTTCTTTGTGGGGAGCACGCTAGGCTATTATCAGGAGTTGTTCCTGGCTCTGTACTCCAGAATCACTCTTATGATGCTTGAGGGACCATTGAGATTGCCAGGGATTGAACCTGGGTCAGCCATGTGTAAGGCATTCTCTCTCCACCCACATATCCATTCTTAAAACAAAACATATTACAAAAACTCAATTTATTTTCCTAAAAGTTGAATATCTTCTTTAAGTTCTATTATGTGAGCATTTTTTAATTTTCTTAATTTTAATCATCTTAACTTTATCCCTAAATTTACATAAATTCCAAAATCCAAGCAATAAGATACTTTGATATTACTTGGTCATTTTAATACATTCTGGAAACTACAGTTTGTTATCCATCTATATCTTAAAATTCTTTTCGAGTGCCAAGGCCTGACAAAATGATCTGACCTTTTCATCCAAAGCAAACATAAAATAAGAATGATATACTGAAACAGGGAGGCAAGCTGGTGAAGGCACAAGTGAAAAAAGATTGAGAACATCAACTGACGGGCTAAGAAGGAACTCAATTCTTGTCTATCTGTCTCTAAGACCAATATCTCCATACCCACCAATATCCAACCTCATTTTTTAGCTCTATGGGGAGATGGGAAGAAGAATAGGGATTTAAAAGATGCTCTCAAAAAATGAACCAGAAAGATCAGCTTGTCTACTTCATGTATGTCTTGATACAATGAGAAAGAATTACATGAAGCATTTCCATCTTGTCCAGAAATTCCCAGTGTCTCCTCCAGTGAGAGCACTTCTAAGTCTCCAAAGTCAGTATCTAGTGCTCATGATTATATCCTATCCTTCTAAAAGAGCCTATTTCTGGAATTTCCTGTTCCTTATATTGTGTGGTTATTGACTAATGTTATACTTTCTTCAAAGTAGCTTAAAATTGCAATTTCTTACAGCTCTCTATTTTTTATAGTTTGCACTTTTTATAAGATCTCCCTGTTGCTTTTTCATAAAGAAAAATGCAGCCAAGTTCCAAGGAACTACACAATGAGTCTGTGGCATGAGTTATGGAGCACTAAGATTTGGCAGTTGTTTATTGCTGTAGTGAAAGTGTCTTTCCTCCGTGGTAGCATTCTCTTTTATGCCTTGAAAGCTATAGTTCAAAATCTGATGCACTGATCCATGTTGACATTTCTGAACAATTTATGAGTTATAGGCCTTGATCAAATTCCTTTTTAGATGTGATATTTCCAGTCTGAAGTGACCTGTTACATAGACTGCACCCAGATACTGTCCCACCACCATTATCACTACCTTGCCCAGTCATTTATATGCATACTCACACACACACATGACTGCACACTTATAAATTCTCTTCCAGTTCCATTTGAGAGTGCAAACTTATCAAAAATTCTTTGATTCAGAATATTTCTAGTTATATTATTTGACATTCGTAGCACTCAACTACAAAGGGATTTAGTGTGGAACATTCAGAAAGTTAATTCATCCATTTTACAACAGGTTAGGTTTAGATTGCTGAGTCACTATTTCAAGACCAGTTGAAAAGTAAGGGGAAACAAGCCCTGGAGTTAGGTACAGAGGAGAAGTGAATAAAACAGTGGACCTTTACAAATTCCTAATTTAGAAAATTATCAGACATGCATAAATAAAGCTGTCCATCTGACACTCAGCAATTAATGTTAAAATTCAGATGCCAAGGTTTTATCTCATATATCCTGAAAATTCCCTAGGGAAAATTATTTGTTTATAAGTCTGTAAAATTTTTGATAATGTAGCTAATAATATGGTATGGGGATAAGGAACTTACTTTTTATGCAGCCAATTCCAACTCCATCAATCCCTGGCACCATATATGGTCTCCAAGCACTGCCAGAAATTATCCCTGAGCATATAACCGTAAGTAAGTCCTGAGTATTTCTGGGTGTGGCCAAAAAAACAAATAGAAATTGTGATCATGAAGCAGATTGGTCACCCTTTAGATTAGGAGAGCTATGAAGTCCCTTCTGACTTTGAAATCTATAAATTAGGGCAGGATTATAAGGATTCAGTCTTCCTAGATATAAAAATATATGCTAGTTTATATTTGGTCAACTTGTGATCAGTGGGTGAACTTCCTTACGTATGGATTTGATAAATGTGAATAAAAAATCTTTGGAGAAAGGAGAAGGAAAATGGGTGTCTTATGATAAGTATCCTGCATGTCTTCAATATTTTCTAGGCCTTGGGCAGGCTTAGTTTCATATATCTATGACCTGGATCCTAGAGGAATGTACTCACTCCGAGAGGGAGCCTATCCTTATCTTAATGTTCAACAATTACTGTCTTGACATTCTCACTAACTTTCTTTTTGTGAGATTTGTGAGTTTTGTGAGTTTCGTAAGGGACATCTGATGACATAGATGCAAATGATGGGACAGATACATATGAGGACACATATGAATACTCTGGCTCTGGATCATTTCATTCAGCATAATAGTTTCCATGTCCATTCAGGCATAAACAAATTTCATGACTTAATTTTTCTAATGGCTGCATAGTATTCCATTGTATATTTCAAGGAAAATGTACCAAGCAATGGAACTCTAAATTTGCTGAAAATTCTTTTTAGAATTGAACTGCCATATGACTCAGTAATTTTACTTTAGAGTATCTATCTATTCTATGACACAAAGAGGTTCATTCAAGAACATATGCACACCTTTATTCACTGCAGTACTTAGTATAATATCTAAAATATGGAATAAACATAGGTGTCCAATGACCAATGAATGCATTATGAATACTTGATAAAATTTATGAAATATTATGCAGTTGCAAGGAATGATGAAATCATGCAATTTGCTGCAACCTAGGTGAAACTAGAAGGTATCACATTGAGCAAAGTAAGCCAGAAGAGAAAGAAGAAATACAGTATGATCACACTTATCTATGGTATATAGAATAAATGGATGAAGTAATGCATTGTTTTATAGTGGGATGCCTAGATTACTTGACCCCAGAGTATATTGAAGTAAGGACAGAGAATGGAAGAAATTGGGGTGGAAAAAAGAAGATGAAAAAGGACAGTAATGGGGAACAAGGGTCAGGGGTCTCAGGTATACTGCTAATGTGTGGGAGTGGTATTGCTATATATCCATGCTACAATTCAATAACACTAAAAACACAAGATCAAGACACCAAACTTTTATAATATGCCTGTCAAGGTGGCAGATGGGTGCATGGGACCATATAAGAGGGAACATGGAAACACTAGTGGAGAGAAGTTGGCAATGGTGATGGGATTGGTGCCAGAACAGTACAAGCCTAAAAATCAACTGTAAATAATTTTGTAAATCATGTTCCTTTAAATAAAAAATATTTTAAGTACAAAGAACACATGCAGGAGTAGGTCTTTGCCATGCATACTGAGAGCATTTCAGGATGACGTGGGGTTTTAAGTAGGTAAGGAGAGACAGGATCTGAAACGAGGGAGGTGGAAGCAACAAGTGCTACAACAGCAAAATGGCTGCAAAGCAGGAAGTGAGCTTGTCCCCTTGTCCTTAGAACTCATCCCAGTGACATCTGCATAAACACAAACTTTCTGTACTATTAGGGCAGTAATTGATGGTTCTTAGACATAAACTCTCAGTAATTATAAAGTTAAAATGCACATGTTGTAACTGTAATGTATGGCACATACAAGAGTTATAGGCACTCTTCAAAGTGTATAGGACTTCCAGTTTTAAAGTCCAAAGCAACCTTGCAAAGCAAATATCTACAAGATTAGAAATAAAAGATTTAAAATGCCTGATTCCAAAGAAAAGAACATCATTTTTATTTGACGTTTCAAATAAGACAATGTTAATGGGGTAGTTTTAATTCCTTTTTTGGATGGGTAAATATGATGACCCAATAAACAAGCATTCTTACTTTAATGAAAATAATAAATCTACTCTGGGTTGTCATCAAGAGCTCTACAAAATATAGAACATGTCAGAGAAAACATTAAAATTACATTAGATAAATTTTCATTTAATAGTAAGCTTATAAATTTCTACAAAGGATGTGCAAGGATGGTTCAACATGAAAATCAATTCATCAACATGCCATATTAACAAGAAAAACTGTATGATCACAACAATAGAGAAAATGTTCATAAAAATGTCCTCTGCACTCCTATGTTCAGCACAGTAATGTTTACAATAGCCAGAATCTGGAAACAACCTATGTACCTAACAACAGATGAGTGGCTAAAGAAACTGTGGTACATCTACACAATGGAATACTATGCAGCCATTAGAAAAAATGAAATCATGAAATTAGCTTATACATGGATGGACATGGAGATTATTATGCTGAATGAAATGTGTCAGAGGGAAAGGATAACATAGAATAATCTCACTCGTTTGTGGGATATAAGAAAAACAAGAGATAGTATGGTAATAATAATACCAGAGACAATAGAGTCAAAGGTCAGGAGGTCCAGCCCAGGGTAGAAAATTCACCACAAAGAGTGGTGAGTGTAGCTAGAGTAGAGTCTATTAGGACAATGATAGATGGAACTGATCACTCTAGATAAGAACTCGACTTTGAAAGTGGAGAAACTAACAGGAAAGGCACCTCTTCATTGGCAATAGTGCAAACCACAGTGTCAAAAATAAAAGAGAGAGATATATAGAAAGGAATTTACCTGCCCTGGAGCAAGGGTGAGGGGGTGGAGGGTGGAAGGGAAAGAAAGATATTGGTGGCAGGAAGAGTGCACTGGTGAAGGATGTTGTACGTTGTATGACCGAAACCCAACAATGAACACTTTTATAAACATGGTGGTTTTTGTTGGTTTGTTATTTGTTTTGGGGCCACACCTGGTAATGCTCAGGAGTTACTCCTGGCTATGCACTCAGAAATTGCTCCTGGCTTGGGGAATCATATGGGACACCAGGGGATCGAACTGAGGTTCGTCCTAGGTTAGCACGTGTAAGGCAGATGCCCTACCGCTTGCGCCATCGCTCCAGCCTCACCACGGTGTTTAAATAAAGGTTTTTGTTTTTTTTTTTTTAAGGAAAATGTTCATAAAATTCCAATATCTTTTAAGAATTAAAAACTTCTCAAAAAAGGACTAATGACCCATTGAACAATATCCTCAGGTACGGGAGAGTGTGAGGAGAAAGGAACTCTCATTCAATGCTGTTGGGAATGCCATCTAGTCCAATCTTTATGGAAAACAGTATGGAGTTTCTCAAAAAACTGAACTGGAAATTGAACTCCCTTATGATCCAGCTATACCACTCCTAGGGATATATACCATAGGAACTCAGAAACACAATACAAAAATGCCTTCTGCACACCTGTATTCATTGCAGCGCTATTTACACTAGCCAGAATCTGAAAACAACCCAGATGCCTGACAACAGATGAGTGGCTAAAGAAACTATGGTACATATACATAATGGAAAACTATGTAATTGTCAAGAGAGATGAAGCCATGAAATTTTCCTGTATATGGATGGACATGGTAACTATTATGCTGAGTGAAAGAAGTC